>NW_020204233.1:8580-9911 GCF_001531365.2 Cynara cardunculus var. scolymus
TGTGCTTTTGTGTGTACTATTCATCCTCTTGAGAGAAAATTATCCTCAGAGGCCCTTGAATTTTTTCCAAAACACATGACAGAAGTTACAAATTTTAACTCTAATCTCCCAGAGCTTTCTAAAAATGAGTCTCTCTGTAAAAAAGGCTTTGTCACAGAGCTCGCTGAAAATGATACTTCTAAGCATGAATTTGCCTCAGATCATGAAGAAAGTCCTACACAAGTTGTAGAAACTGATATTGATCTTGAGAAAAGAAAGAAAGAAAGTCAAAGACAAAGTAACTCTTAATGCTCTTCCTCTGCAACTCAAAGAGCAATTTACACTTGGCAACAATTGAGAAAATGGCCTCAATCTAACATTGCTTCTGTCTCTACAAAAGCTGGAAAACCAAAGAAGGGATCTAAAAATAAAAATTTTGTACCCCTCTTTGATGATTTTAATAAAAAATTCAAGAAAGCTTCTTGCAATGTTACCTCTTGTGGATGTTTTGATATTATGCATGCTCTTTCTAATCATATTCACCATTCTTCCTGTCTGGTCTCTCACCTTAAGAACCATAAATCTGGGGTGAACAATAGACAAATCGGCAATTCTTCTTCTAAGAACAATAAGACCAAATCAAAAGATGCTATGGCATACTTTAAATAGGCTAATGATAAGGGACCCAATTGGAAGTGGGTACCCAAATTAAATGTTCTCTAAATGCAGAAGCAGCAGCATGTGTCTCCTTGGGTCGTGGACTCAGGATGCTCGAGACATATGACTCGCACCCTAGAGTTTCTGTCATCATGCCTAAAATAAGAAGGTTCTGTAATCTCAACTGTTGTATGTCTTATTGTTTATTTATTTTTTGTATAAAGTTTTTCTTTGTATATATAGTTTTATTTCTTGATTAACCTTCACTTGTTTTCATAGTTAATAGGTTTATCTTGCAGAGACTTGCAAGGTTTGAGGGGGAGTATGTGCTTAAAAAGGAATAAAACCTATTGAAGAAGAAAAATGTCTTTCATCATAGAAGTCTTTTCACATATCCTCTGTGATAACTCTCAGAGGCTCTTTGAACGGATTCCCTGTCGATACTTCTTCTTAGAATTTTAAATGTTTTTGTTTTGAGGGGGAGTCATGGAAGCTGGCTCATAGGGGGAGTTTTGAATTGAAAATCAAAACCTCAGAAGGTGCCAAAACTTTTGAAGTATCTTGTTCTCTGAGGTCAACTCATCAGAACCTCTGACGCTTCTACCAGAGGCTCTGTGGGTCTGAACTAAGCAAGTACTCATCTCTCTGAGGATTTTCAAACCGTTTAGGTAAATAAAGGTGTAACATGTTAGAAG
>NW_020204233.1:11546-12900 GCF_001531365.2 Cynara cardunculus var. scolymus
CCCAGCAGAGGCTGCTCCTAAGCGTAGAAGGTTGCGCAAGATTGTTCAAGAAGAGTCCCCAACAGAGCAAATACATGATGTAATCTTCCACATCCAACAAGAGTTTAAAGCGCCCACAGAAATAGCGGATTTGGCGACAGAAGTCGTTCTAGACGACGAAGAAGAAAAATTGGAGTTAGATGAGGGCGAAAAAGATGCCGAAGGCACATATCCAAGCCCCCCTCCTAGTGCAACCCACATTTCTAGGGACCCTGTTCTAAGGGAACCCCTATTGAAAAAAGTGTGCACATGCTGAGCCCTAAACAGCAAACCTCGCAGAGAACATTCTTTCGTCCTCTGTCGAATGCACAGTCCGGGAATCACAATCTACTCCAACTTCCTCTCAAAAGGATGGTGGTTTTAAAATAAGAGTCCATTCGCCCAAGGACTCGTCACAACCCAGAGAGGCATCCGTTGCCCCTCCATACTTGAGTGAACAACCAAGTTATGCTTCAGAGGTATACGAGAGATTCACAGAGACTGCGGGTCTAGAACGCCCAAAGTCTCCACTCGATCCCTTTGCCAAGTTAGGCTCTGAACCTACTGGGCACAACATCAACAGAACACTGGTAGGTTCACCAATTGAAGATGTTCGAGGATCTGGTGGAAGTCCCCGAGCTGACATCGACAAACCAGTCACTGAGGGCACCTCACACTCTGAGGCTACTAGGTCACCATGTGTTGGTGATCTATGTTCCCCGAGTACTTATGTGACGAAGGAGAAGTTACAAACCTTCGCCATAGAGGTATTCAAGAGGATGGATGAGTTGAAAAGCTTGTTCTCCTCCCAACCAGCGATAGAGGCTCTTGCACCTCTCACAGAGACTCTTAAGGAGTTGACTTCTACAACTTCTGAGCTCAAGGCAACCGTATCAGTCCTTCAGAGCTCTGTCCTCCACAAAGACGACCTCACAGAAGCTTTCAACGCCCTGTCTCTCAACCCTTCTTCAATCCAAAAGCTTAAGACAGAACTAACAGAGGTTGCCGCCCAATTTGCTGCAGACTTCATTTCCGCTGGCTACTCCGATTATTCTGCCTTCAAGGATGAGATCAAAGGGATGTTCTCCTCTGCGGTCACCTATGGCATTGATTCTAAATCCTCCAGGGCTAATATTAACCATCTAGCCACTCGCAGAGAGCTAGACGCAATGGTTGAAGCCCTTGGAGAGACCATGCAGAAATACACCGACCAACTCCTCAAGGAAGCCCGAGCAAGCAACGAATCTATAAGAGACAGCTTGAAGCAACTCGTCAAACAAGGTGATAACTTCAGAAATGAGATCTATCGCTGCATCTCTAAAATGAAATGGGCCAC
>NW_020204234.1:0-12926 GCF_001531365.2 Cynara cardunculus var. scolymus
TGTTGGGTTCAAGTTAGTGCTTAAAAGTTGTATTCAAGTTTCTCCTTAGTATAATTTCCTTGTAATAGCTTAGTCTTTACATTTCCTAGTATAAATAGGATTTACCTTGTAATTGTAATTAAGCTTTGTCATTAATCTGAAAATCAAGATTTGCTGATGTAATATTCTCTCTCCTCTCAATCTAATCATCTTCTTGAATATCTTATTTCTACTTTGATGTTCATCACAATCTATGAAGATCATACCATGTTTGTATGAAATCTGGACTCATCAGCAACTGAACTCTGAAGAACTACAAACCTGCAACTTCCTCAAACCTGCAAAAATGGCATCCTCCGTCTCTCATGAATCAAACAATAATGATAGCAGAATCCAGTCTACCAGAGCCGACAGCCGTGTTATTGTCTTCTTACTAATGCGGCCAAATAATCATGCTATCAAACACAGTATTCTTCTTCCTGCTCGTACTCTTGCTGATACAGCCGTACCCATAAAGTACGTTCAGCAGTATTGGCAAACCTGTGAGTTTGATGAAGATAGCCACGATATAATAGGGGACATGGACGCCCCTAACGATATGATTTGTTCCCTCAAAATATCGCGGGCTAAGGTTTCTCGGATACTGTGCATTCCCACACGCAAGAAACTTGGAATTGCACAATTTGACGAACCACGAACCACCGACGACTTTCTCCGATTCGTAAAGATGCTAGGTTACAAACGTGACCTACGCAACGTTTCGAATTTCAAATGTCAATTCCTTCCACCGATGTGGAATATGTTTTTCTCCATACTGAACAGAGCCCTTACATGCAAACTGGGTTCCTTGGACCAAGGAAATATAAACATCATGACAATAATGTACGGCCTATTCTTCAATCTGAACCTCGACTACGCCTTCCTCATCTACAACGAAATACTTTCGGCGGTGGTCAAGATGTCGAAACTCCAAGCCGCTGGTAAGCCTCTCCCTGCGGTTCTCTTTCCTCGCTTCCTCGCCCTTTTCATCGGGGACGTAATGAGGAAGCATGGCCTTCCAGCTGAGGAGCCGTTCACGCCTGTCTACGAGATGCATGGTCATCGCCCAACCCTATCAAAGGAGGGTTATGCCATCAACCGTCCCCTCCCCAGGGCTATGCTCAATGTCATACCATCGACATCTGAGCTACGCCAAAACTATGAATGCTCCATGCTGTCCCATGAACCGAGGGCAGCTACCCCGGAGCAATTAGAGTCGTCCCATGAATCCAGCGAGGGTGCACATGAGTCATCATCATCGGATGATGAAAATGATGATGATGATGATGCTACTCAACGTGCCACCCCCGGCCCTACTCAAATAATCCCCCCACCCACTTCCCAAAGGGTAACCATCACCTCTATCCATGGCGATCAAAGCCAAAGGGATATTGAAACAGGACGACCCAGTCCAATCCCTACCCAAGCCAGCCATTCAGAGGCCATTCATCGGGCCTCTAGAGTTGAATCAGCTAAGGAACCCCATATTCCATCACCCCTCTCCCAACAGAGAGGTGATGCAGAAATAAGAGCCCCTTCGCCTCAAGGCTCGACACATTCCATCACACACACAGAAGCATGTGTTGCTTCTGACTTTGAACCCCATGATCGTTCAGAGTGATCTTCCCTTCCTGCACCTCCCCCTTCGATATTTGATCTACCGAAGGGGACACACATTCGTTTCACTTATTCGGCCTCTGAAGCCGAGGAAGAGGAAGCGGATGTTGCAACATCGCGAGATAGCTCCTCTCTTGAGGGCTATCAAGGACACGATGGAAGTCCTTCAAGGCCCGCCTTCTCACAAGGCCAAGAAGACGCCTCAGGAGCAGAGGCACAACCTGCAGCATCTGTTGCTGCAGAGGTTACCCCACACGCTGATCTGGTCACAAAGGCTGAGTTCCAAGCCTTTGTCGATACAGTGATGCGGTCCTTGGAAGACCTTAAACTCATCATGCAAAGGATCGTAGATAACCAACCCTCCACCTCTAACTCTGACCTCCAACAATCTCTTGCAATCCTACAACACCACCTCACCCAAATCGAAACCCAAACACAAGCCAATACCACCCGATTACAAATGTTCCAAAAAACCGTTACCCAACACCATAACACCACTTCCTCCCTAGCCACCCAACAAAACCAAGTCATCATCCAGTCCATCGCAACCCTCACAGCCCAGGCAACTGAGGCCGATGAGAACCTTACCTACATCATCACCCAACTCCAAACCATTATTCGAAACCTTCACTCCCTACCTACCACCATCACCTCCCAAATCCCTCACCAAACCCCACAACCATCCACCACCTCTATCGATGATACCCTAGTCAATCTTACCCAACAAGTGGCCTCCATCCAAGACACCCTCACCCAACTCCCCCCAGCTATCCTCGCCCAAATCCCCCAGCCCACTCATCAACCACCACCTCCCTCTGCAGGCCCATCCTTCGATGAAACCTTCTCCTCTTTCACTGCAGAGGTGAGAGACCTTATCACCAACCTTTCCATCCCCCCATATACATCCACCACCACCTCCATGCCACCACCAATCTCATCCTCCACCACAGAGTTCGCCATAAGAGCTGACTTGCACGCTCTATCAAAGGCGTTGGTCTCATCTTTTAACGAGATCAGTGCCAAATTTGTTCATCGGGCCACTCGTCCAATAATGGTTCTCTCCCAGAACCTGGCTGATGAACAACGGCGCACAACTTCTCTCCTCCAAACAATGGAGGCGAGTCATCAACAGACCTCCCTGAAGGCATACCTCGCTACCTTCAGGAAGGAACAGAAGAAGAAGAGGACAAGAGCCTCTTGCTCAAGCAGCCGCCCGCATAAGAGGCCTAGGCATGACGACCAAGACCCCGATGATCAAGGTCTTGGACCTCATGAAGGGAAGACACAGGTCGCAGCTGCACAACAAACCAAATCCGCTGCACCACCATCACCACAACCACCACCACCACCCTCAACAGAAGGAACCCAGGCAAGGGAACCAGAGGCTCTGCCCTCTGAAGATGTACATATACAAGTTCCCTTCGCTGCAACCCAAGAGCCCATCGTGTTGAGCTCTTCAACCGATGAAAAACCTACTACCCCACCAACACAACTTAACCAACCTCTTCCTTCAACACCCACATCAAACCTACCCTTAACCCCTTCACCAACACCTTGCACCACTCAACCCTTCACCTTATCCACACAACCAGAACCAATGATACTTCAAACTTCATCACCCCAACAGCCACAAACCCCAACCGAATCCCATGCACCAGAAACCAACCAACCAAGCCAAACCAAATGAATCCCAACCAACCCAACCTGAACCAACACCAACCCATACACAACCCTTAACCCAAACACCCGTGGTGCATACGGATACTCCCTCTTCCTCAAGGAAACCTCCTCAGAACTTGGTTGACGAAATAATACAGAGCATGGAGTCAATGAGGAGACGTCCTGATTTGCCGCCCAGGGAACCAATTTTGCTAGAGAACATCTATCAATATCTATACCAAGACCATGATGACAATTTGACTATCAATCCTCCAATCTTATCGCCTGAGTCAATGGACCTCCTACACCATAGATTCATTAGACAGACCACTCAAGCACCTCAGGCTGTCTTCTCGAATGATGGGATAAGGAGGGTCATTGATCTGAAAATAAGGACATTTGCCAACCGAGCCATCTGATACATCGAGTTCACTATGGAGAGAGCACATGGGCTAGTTTGCGTATTCAACAAGAACGACCTCATTAACCTCAACTCATATGACTTGATTGAGTTATATGCATATACGGCTCAAAGGCAAGACAACAGCATCAGATATGGAATGGCAAACCGAGCGGTGGTAAAGATGATGGAAACCCTGGTGAACCACAGAGCCAAGAGGGATTTTGAAATAGCTCTTCGGCTAGGCATTGAAAGACTCTCATGCGTCCCTCCAATACGATCTGCCTTAGTTCTAACTCAACCCGAACTTGGACTTGTTTACAAGAATGAGTTTGGGGTTAAAAAGTTCTTTAGACTGACTGAGGCCTTCAAGTATTCATCGAATACACTTGAATGGTTTCAGAAAGTCATTCGAGAGAGACTAGGCAGACACTACATGCCAAGTGAAGAAGGGAGTCGACTCATCCATGAGATATCGACAGTCATCGGATATCGAAGACTGCTCATGCGCTTCAGAGAGATATATTCAGGTTGCTCGTGATGAGTTGTATTTTTGTTTTGGCTTGATGTATTTTGATTCCAGTACTGTATGAATTTCATCATCCAATGAAAATTTGGAATATGATGTCTTTCATTTAGATTAGTCTCTGTTCATCACAAATGTTTCTAGATTAGCATATGTTTGTCTTTTCATTACTTAGGGGGAGATTGTTAAACCCCATAATTTATAATGTAAAAAGTAATGAAAAACAATGAGTGATGAAGAACCAGAAGACCGATGAAGACATCAAGGCAGAAACGGCTAAGTCTGGAGTACAACCAGAGGACCGATGGACGATCTGGGATGCAATGGAAAGAGCATCCTCATCGATCCTCTGGTCATCAACACTTAGAGAATTCTCCAGCAAATCATCCAGAAGCATACGATGAAGATTTAAAGATAAGGATGATTCATCACATCATGAATGACAGCTGGCGATGACATGTTAACAGCTAGACTTCAAGTTTATCTCTAATAGTAAAGGTTATCAATAGAGTGGATAAATGTTATCTATTAATAGAAGATTAACTAAAAAGTCTCATTAGATAGTTATCTTCTTATTAGCTTATTAGTATAAATAGGTGATTAGGCCTATTGTAAAAAGAGTCGCTTAAGTTACTTTTACGTTTTTCATATTTATAAAGTGAAATCTTTGACGCTCAAGATTGTTCTTAATTGTTTATAATTCATTCTTGAGTGTTCATCACTTTGTTCATAAAATCACTATAATTTGGTTATTATTAACTAGATTATTAGTGTTATTGAGAGATATGAGATCAACAATATTAGAGATCGTCGATGCACTATGGACGTCAATCAGGAATGTCTTCCTTTGTAACAACAATTAAAATCAAATACATGCATCAATGGAAAATAACAAGAAAGTAAGAATTGTTTCTACTGATTACTTTCGTATGCGTATATTTGATGATCTTGGCCTGTTCTTGAGTTTCTTCAAGGCTTTTATAAGTGACTGCTAGAAATGTTCCAACGGTTGATCCTTAATTAGTTTTAATGAACAAAACGTCTAGACTTGATTGTCTTGGATCTTTGCCTTTCGTTATAATCTTTCATGGTTAATGGTTGGATTTCTCTTTATTCCTGCAGTAAAAAGCACATATAACTATTGTTGTAATGAATATCCAGTTACATGTGTTGTTAGTATGATATGTTGAGTGTAATATCGATCATGGGTTGGTAATCCTTGACCAAGGGTCATAAGTCTTACGGTCGTAGATAACCACGATCATAGGTAGCAAGATTGTTGGTCGTGTGAATCTGTTAGGACTGAAATTCAGTGTTAAATTGTATTCGTCTTGAAAGTTACTATTGTCTATAATTAAAATAGACATCATGTTTGACTTTGTATGTACTTTGACTTTGACTTTCAAGGGTTATTGTTTGACCCTATAAATAGCATTTGTTTAGTGTAATTTTTGCAGGAGACATCATTTGTAAACAGTACGTACATTTGAGAAAATAGAGCTTTGACTGTTGTTGACTTTCTCTCTCAACCCTCCTCTCATCATGTTCTTAATGTTCATCAAATCTGCCATGGATTCTTGAAGATTAACTTAAAGATTGATCATTTTGGACTCTCAATTGGTATCAAATCTTTTTTGTTGTTTTGTATTTCAAAGCCCATCCTTATTTGCTTTTTCCTTAGCCCGTTTTGCTTTCTTTAGCCCATCTGAATTTTGATGTAGAATTTTTCTTTGTTTTTTTTTCTTCAAGCCCATAAGTGTTTTCGTTCTAGGCTATTTTCTTTCATTTTTTTTGTGTTCTATTTTTTTCTTCTTCTAGATTTTATTTTTGGATCTCACTTTGTTTGAGGATTTTACTGATTTTGAATTGTTTTTGAGAATTTTGAACTGATTTGTGTCACGTAAACTGTTTTTAACCAGTTTTAACTGTTTTTAATCAGCTTTAACTATTTTTGACTGTTTTTAACAGTTTTTAACTGTTTTCAATAGTTTTGGCTGTTTTTTATTGATTTTTGACAGTTTTTCATCGATTTTCTGATTTCTCAACAGTTTTTTTTTGTTTTTTGTGTTTTTGAGCTTAATTGATTTTGATTTCCTTTGTTTGATTTTACAGCATTAGATTCTTTGTTGATCAATCTGATTTTAAAATGGCAGTATTTTTTGAGAAGGAGAATAAAGAGCTGAGAGATAAGGTTTCAGAGTTGGAGAAGAACGTGAATGATTATAAAGATAAATATGTGAATATATTTCTTGAAAATCACGCTAATTTAGAATGGGCAAAAGAGTTGAAACAAGATCTTAAAAAATCTAAAGAAGAAAAGGAATACCTTCAAACTGAGATTGATGTACTACTTGGAAAAGATACTTATCTCAAGGGAAGTCAAAAGAGAGACTTTGATTTGTTAAAGGACAATTTCGGACTGAAGTCTAGGATTTATGAACTTCAAAAGATTTTAGATTCTAAAAGGAAAGAGTTAGATGATGAAATAAAAATTTCAAACAAGATAAAACAAGATTTAGTTGATAAACTTCGTAAAGCTAAGTCGGAACTGAATGCTGAGAGGAACTTTTCAGGGAGGAATAATACAGAGACAGAGGACTTCACTGAAAAAATTTCATAAGTCTGAAAGTGAGTTGATTGAGATAAGGAAGTTACTTGAAATAGAACAGAAAAAGTCTTTGGAAGCTAAGAAGAGTTTGAATTTTGAAAGAACTGAATTTGAGAAAGAGAAGAACAGATTTCTTGAAGTAGAGAAAAGATTCAGTGTTGAACGCATATCTTATGAAAATAAGATAAACTCTCTCGAACTGAATGCCAAAATGGTATTAAAGCAAATCTCGGATTTTAAGCAGCTGATTATCTTGGAACGAGCCAAGATAGATAAAGAGAAGGTAGACATCAAAGAAGAATGTCTGAGACAAAATCAAGAATTATCTGACTGCATTGCTAAAAAGCAAAAGGCTTTGGACGAAGAGAAAAAGTTGTTCGCTCTTGAGAAGAGAAATACTACAAAGAAATATACAGCAATAGCTAAAGAGCTTGTAGAAAAGAAAAAGTGGCACGATATTGCTTCTGAAAATGAGAAAAGCAGCTCATATGAAGAGAGAAGAGAGTTTAATAATCAGAAGAAGAAATTTGAGATGCTTAAGAAGGAGTTAGAAGGTAAACTCTTGGATACTTCAAGAAAATTTTCTGATCTGAAGACAGAACTTGAAACTGAATTAAACATGAGAACTGAACTCAAAAATAAGTATGATTTAATTGCTGATGAACGAGACCAGCTTTTAAAGAAAGTCAAAGACTTTTCTTGTGCTCAAAGCTCAACTGGTTCTCCTTCACAGTGTAAAACCAGCTTTTATGACTGTTCCAAATCGAACAGTTATTCAAGCAGCCCTAAATCTACTGTTTCTAAGAAATATTCTCGTTCTTCTAATCAGTACTATCAAGGGTACGTCATCGGATCACCCAATTATTCTTTTAAAGTTAAAAGCATTTGGGTAAATAAGTCTGAATTTGTTTTGTCCCAAAATTCTGTTGTTACTAACAATAATCTTCCTTGTTTTGTGAGATCTACTACTGATCTGATTAATCTTAGCAAGAGAAGAATCATGTGCTTCACATGCAAAACTACTGATTTTGTGAACATGAGGAGATACAACAGGTGGACTAGAGACTACAGATTTCAGAAAAGTTAGAAAGGTAATAACAGGTATGATAACAATAACTGGTATGGATCTTATTCTGTATATAATCATCTATTAAAAGCGCGAAAAAGAACATATCTAATAAAAATAGATGGTTTGAAAGTTATAATATCCCGCAACCTGATACTAACAAAGAAGGACCCAAGTTCATTTGGGTACCAAAATTTGTCTGATCTTATTTTGTATGTGCGTCATTACTGCGCTGATCAGAAATTCATACAGATGATGCACTAATTCAAGGGGAGTTGTAAATTGTCCAAACAAGGCTTCTAAACAACACAGTTCAGTACCCGTGCTTTACCGAGTGTGGTGTCTAAACACCCAATTTAGGACCCGTGCTAAAAATGTTTCCATTTTTTTAAATTTTTGAGCTGAACTGAAACATTACTTAAATCTACTTTCTAGGGGGAGTCTCTAGAAGTTTTTGAATAGATGTTTTCGAAAAATGGAATTGTTTTTTTATGGAAACGAGTACATTTTCTGAACAAGTATTTCTTGAGATTTTACTTGTGTAATTTCTCATCGATCATAACTCCAATACCTGTTTCAGCTATTCTTCAAATTGTTATTATCACGTCTCTTAAAACGAAAATCATTTTTGGTGATAATACGCTCGTTAGTATTCAAAAGTTTGTTTTCTGATTTTTTTTTCTTTGATTGATATACATTCGATAATTCTTTGAATATTCATATTCTGTAAACTTGTTCTTACAGATCTTCATTCATTTCTCTCATATACTGAATATTCTGAATTTCCGTTTCACTCCTTGTTTGATTGTGCTTGAAAGTTATATCTTGATCAAATTTTATATGATCATTGTGCTTTATTTGCAACAATATTTTTGATCAACTGTTGTGATCAACCGAGCATAATGCTAAAATTATGAGGGACTGAGTGCTTAATAGAAATACCTCAATGGAATGTTAGAACCGACAGACCTACCCATGAGAACAACCATATCTGAGTGAGCTTTAAATAGAAAAGGGTTTGTGTGCTGAACTTAAAATGAAAAAGAGAGGGGTAGTTGTTGTGAGCTAAAAGAATTGATGAGAGTTGTGTCAGGATCAAAAGAATAAACAAGATCCTATTCCAAACTTCTAAATACCGGCCATACCACATAATCTATTAGTTCTCAATTCTTTCGAGACTAATATTGAAAATGGCAAAGCCCAGGCTAATTCTTGTTACAACCCCACCAGCTACTCATTTATCTCTCAACAGATAAGTGTTTCAATAACACTTGGGACACGTAGCTCACAATCTATCAATTTCTCATTCGGAGAAAGTTGACATTGAAACAGAAGGATATATGTCCCCCCCCCTTCAAGTCTTTTTGATCACGAATTGAGTCTGATAAATTTGTGTAGTCCACACAGTTTATCATTTTGAGCCTAAACAGAAGTATATGTTGCTTTATCTTTCTACACTACACATATTATGCAAATTATATGTTATTTTGCCGAAACATTCATAAATATGCTATTATTAAGCTATCGATGATTGAATGGAAGACCTGGTGAGATGAGCCTCATAAAGTCTCATATATATACAGTACATCCGTTGTACTGATTATATATGTTATACTCACAGGCCAATCTTTTTATAAGATTGAAAACAATTTCATACGTTAAAATTGGTTCTTACCTTCACATTCCCTTTAATCTGAAAAGATTAAACAAGTGGATTTGAAAAGATCTGCCTACAATTTTATGAATAGACGGCTATCGCTGAAGATTTCATTCATTCTGAAGTCTGATGTAATGATTCTCATTTCATCATAAGGGGGAGTATGAAATAATGAATGAGATGTTCAATTCTGAACATTATAAGGGGAGTTTGTTATAAAGATCAAGGGGGAGTAACATCAAAGGTCGGCAAAATACTCAAAGGAGTGCGATTAGAGATTATTACAGAATATTATTCCTGTGCTACAATGTCTGAGGGTTTTTGAATGTGAAGATCATCGTTTCAAAAATTTACTAATAAAGATTTCTCGTCAAAGAGAAAGTTTGTGAATTTTTGTCTGAAGAAGTTCGATTTTGGAAAGAATGTTAGAGTTTGTTGTCTGAAGATTTTTTGATGATCGTATTTTGAAGATTATATCTTAAGATCGTTACTGTTATCGTTCTACATTGTCAAAAGAGAAGATCATCGCTGTTCTACATTCGAGGGGGAGAATGTTAGAAGATTTTCTCAACTAACGATCGTCTGAAGATTTCAAAGTGAAGATTGTTTTGAAGTTTCTAAAGAAGTCATAAAGAGCTTTTAGCGACAAAGTTCAAAAGAGATTCAACGCACGCAAATTCTTTCAAGCCTGAATACAAAGGGGGAGAATGTTAGGACTGAAATTCAGTGTTAAATTGTATTCGTCTTGAAAGTTACTATTGTCTATAATTAAAATAGACATCATGTTTGACTTTGTATGTACTTTGACTTTGACTTTCAAGGGTTATTGTTTGACCCTATAAATAGCATTTGTTTAGTGTAATTTTTGTAGAAGACTTCATTTGTAAACAGTACGTACATTTGAGAAAATAGAGCTTTGATTGTTGTTGACTTTCTCTCTCTACTCTCCTCTCATCATGTTCTTAATGTTCATCAAATCTGCCATGGATTCTTGAAGATTAACTTGAAGATTGATCATTTTGGACTCTCAGAATCTGTTTTATAGACGTCATATGGTCGTAGAAAATATCATCTTTGGTCAAGGGTGTGAATTTTTACCAAATAAGTTCGCCCCCAAGATTTAAATTTAAGAAACTTTATTTAAATTTCAAATCGCATGCTAAAAATCATGTGTCAATCAGGGGCTGATTTAGTTTCTTGGTAACCGAATAGGTTCATGGACAATTGGATTGGTTTGCATAGGAAACTGAATCGTCGATGATTTTATGGCAATATGGGATGTCAAGCGCATGAGAACAATTGGTATTGGGACATGTGGCATCCATCCGTCGGACGACGTGAACGTCATTGACATGTGTCATTCATCGGACGATCGACCTGTCATTTGACATCCCTATATATATGAGATTTCTCAAAATACTTTCCTTTTTACGTTCACTCTCGAGAGTTTTATAGAGCGATATTTGGTTAAAGAAACCTACAACCCCTTTGAATTCTTGGAGTCTCTTTTTTACATTCGAGCATTTTGGAGAACGAAGTATGATGCTGCTCGAGCCTTACAACACCGTGACGACCAAAGAAGACGTCGTGGCCTTCAAGAGGCTAGCGTACCTACCCTGAAACGTCCGGTTATACCTTCCGGTTAAACTCCAACAGGAACAATGCCTTGAGGGGCATTTCATGTTGTATGACTACCCTTCAAAATAGAGTTCTCATGGCCTTTCACCCCTCTCTCACTCCTTTTTGAATTTGTTCCACGTACATTTTTAGGAAGAAGTCTACTATCGGGTCGATGATGGGGGATCACTAGGGGTGGAATATAAACTGTAAGTATCTTACTATTATCGTACGTTCATTAAATATATCTTTATCCATGATATAATGTTTTTCAATGATTTTTAGATAACCATTGATTTTTCCGTTATCCCCTCTCTATCGATACTCAAGAGAAGATCGAGCAGTTTTCTTGACATTCCTGACTGAGGTTAATACCTTGTCCATTAAATGTTTGGATCAAGTACAATCCACGTGTCATAAGGAAACTGGCTCGTAGGTACTTCTTATCGATAGGAAAAACAAACTTTGGCCACTTATGAACAATGCTTCAGGAGAGTTAGTGAACATAAAGGGAACAATACAGCAGGTAGTGTTGTACTTTTTGTCATAATGAAGCATGCAATTTGACTTGTGTAAGAGAGGATAAGACAAAGAATGTTTGTCCCGTAAGGGTCTACAAGAATAGAAACAGTTTGTAGAAGGGGGGGATGAGTACAAACACAGTATTTTCAAATTTAAAATATATATTGATAGAGAAGATCAATACAGATTTTACAAGACTGTTTGCGGAAAGATAAGGTAAAGAAAACCTATCTAAACAATCTTTGGTTACATACAGATCTCTAGCAAATACAAGAAAAGAGATTGCTAAAAGGAAGATCTTTTACTTAAGCTAGAGATGCTTGAAGTAAGAAGAGGATAGCAGAGAGATGCGCACATTCTGCATGGAGAAGAAACACTTCTATTTATACCCAGTGTATTAAATGAACATTTAATGCAATATGGTAGGTTTAGAGTGCGTGTCAAGCCTTAAGAGGAAGGCTTGTCCTTTGCTACAGTGAATAGTACAAACGCACTATTTTTGAGCAAACATCCTTGCCTAAAGTTGGTGGACAAAGAGTCGACTAATCGGCTCCGTACCGTACTAACTTTTACAAGGGTATGGGTTTGTCATTTGTGTGCATAAGGACAAGACAACAACAATCATGCTAAGCAAGCTTCCATTGATCGCTGAATACTGGAATGACATGAAGGTCTCATCATCATTCGTTGAAGCTAGAGCAGTCTTCACACATATGTAGTCAGGCTTGTAATCACTKAATACCGCTTCAGATCACGTACTCGCCGGTCTCTAATCTTCAGTTTCAGTCTTCGACGTTTGCTGAAGGTTCTTTGGTATGAGTATTGTCTTCTTGAAGTATTGCTGTCTCTGATGAATTTATAATGCAAGTTCTTCAACGATCACTGAACATACTCAAAGATGATCACTGGAACTGAAAATACAGAAACACAAATACAACGTGAAAGGGAAAAGGGATTATCATCATATCACTGAGAGAGAGGATCAACAATCTCCCCCTATTTGATGATAACAAGATAACATAAAGAAAGTTATCTTATCAAATAATAGTAAGGAAAAGTTACATATAACGTACATGTCCCTTTTTACTATTTTGGGATCTTTTTCAGTTTGGTTAGTTTCAGCTTGAAAGTTTTTTTAAGTTATATCTAAGAAAATTAAAAGGACAGAAACTGAAACTGAAAGCTTATTCACTGATCTAGAGATTGTCAGTGAATGATGAAAGTAACATTGGAACT
>NW_020204235.1:0-1422 GCF_001531365.2 Cynara cardunculus var. scolymus
CAGGTATCAAGAAAGATATTGCTAAACATGTTGAACAATGCTTGACATGTCTCCAAGTAAAGATTGAACACCAGCGTCCTTATGGTAAGTTGCAATCTTTAGAAATTCCGGTTTGGAAATGGGATCTTATTACTATGGATTTCATAACCAAATTGCCGAAAACGTTGAAGGGGTATGATGCAATATGGGTGATAGTAGATAAGTTATCTAAATCTGTACACTTCTTACCTATGAAAGAGTCATATTCGATGGAGAGATTGGCAATGTTGTATCTTGATGAGATAGTGACACATCATGGTGTTCCTTTATCAATTGTTTCTGATAGAGATAGTCGTTTCACTTCTATGTTTTGGAAGAGTTTTCAGAGGGAAATGGGTTCACAAATTAAGCTAAGTACAGCCTATCATCCTCAAACTGATGGACAAAGTGAACGAACTATCCAAACTTTAGAAGATATGTTGAGATCTTGTCTTATTGATTTCGGAGGGTCATGGGATAGTCATTTGCCTTTGGTTGAATTTGCATACAACAATAGCTATCATTCGAGTTTTCAGGCAGCACATTTTGAGGTTTTGTATGGACGAAAATGTCGAACTCCTTTGTGCTGGAATGAAATAGGTGGAAGACAGTTAGCTGGGCCTGAGTTAGTTCAGCAAACTGCAGATAAAATTGGGGTAATACGAGAACGAATGAAAGCGGCACAAGATAGACAAAGAAGTTATGCAGATAAACATCGGAAGCCGATTGAGTTTCAAATAGGTGATAAAGTAATGTTGAAAGTATCACCTTGGAAAGGAATAGTACGTTTTGGAAAGAGAGGGAAGTTAAGTCCAAGATATGTTGGACCATTTCCTATTATTAGAAGAGTTGGGGAGGTAGCTTATAAATTAGAACTTCCTTTCGAATTAAGTGAAATTCATGACACGTTTCATGTGTCAAATTTGAGGAAGTGTCTAATAAGTCCAGATGTGGCAATACCACTACCTGAGATTAAGGTAGATGAAAAGTTATGTTTTGAAGAAACCCCTGAGTAGATTACTGACTATAAGGTGAAGAAGTTACGAAATAAAGAGATTGGATTAGTAAAAGTTCAGTGGCGTTATCACAAAGGATCAGATGCCACCTGGGAACCAGAGTTGGAAATGCGGATGAAATATCCCTATCTTTTTGCTTAAGTGAAATTTCGGGATGGAATTCTTTTAAGGAGGGTATATTGTAATATTCTAGTTGTTATATATATATATATATGAATGGTGTTGTGTGTGTGTATGAGTAATAAATGTATTTTTATAGTAATTTAAAATTTTAATTAAATATAAAAGGGGGGAGGTCGGCTAGAGGAGCCGCCTACCACCCCTCGTTCTCTTTGAATGTATATATAGAGTTGTGAAGAGAAAAGTACACACACACATTCCTTTATTA
>NW_020204235.1:3948-5196 GCF_001531365.2 Cynara cardunculus var. scolymus
TTCAAAGGTTTTTCAATTGATTGAAAATAAGACGATTACAATATGGAAGCACACTGAATTACAAAGGCCTAAGCTGCTATTTATACTAGTTCCTAACGACCTTTCTGACATAACCTAGACAAGTGAAATCATCCAAGCCGTCCAAATAAAGTCGAATAAAGACCTAGTCACATGAGAAGCACATGCGGCTAATAACCTTTGAAAAACAACAGAACAGGATCTTCACAGAAAACAAATCCGTAGACCCTCTGTTAGCCAGCTCGGAGGCTTTGCTGTAGAAGACTTGTAGGTTCTTATTGCCAGAAGACCATTTTCCAGAACCTCTGTGAGAGACAACAGAGGTTCTGTCATTCTTGACTTGCACGATCAAACAGCTTCTGTTGATGGTCCTCTGTTGTCTTCTGTGGAAGATACCCTTCTGTCAATACTTACAGAAATACTTTTACATTAAGTAAATATTGGAGCTAACAGTCGCCCTTAGCCTTTGCAGGCTTGGGTTTATTTGAATTTCCCTTGCCCTTTGATTTGGGCTTTTTCACTTTTTCATTGGGTCCAACTTTATATCGATAAACGTGTTTTGTGAAGGGATGGTGATGTGTCAACATGTGATTCCTCAGGTTTTGTAAAAGAGTTAGACATTGACAAAAATGATGCTTTGGTTGCGTTTGTCTAACATTCTTTTTATTCAAAGAAAATGAAGGTGAAAATCTTGTCCTAGTATCGGTTGTTTTTACAAACTTCCTATCTAGTTCAGCTTTTTTATTTGAAGAAGGCTTGGGCTTTACTTCTTTTCTTCTGAGGAAGGTGGACTTTTCTTCAGTTGGATGGAAAGAAAAGTTGTGATTAAGTTTATCAGAGGTAGACCACTTATGTTTTTGCCCACGGGTAAGCTTGATGAACCTGAACGGAGTACTAGGGCCTTTTAAGTTGTCTTTGGCAGATTTAACTTCTTTCATTTTTTCCTTTCCTTTGTCTGAAGATTTCATTGATGAAGGAATACCAAATTTCATTGAGAACTTGAAATTTTTAGGTTTCTTGTTCTCATTGATCTTTGGTGGTTCACAAATTATTTCTTCTTCAAATTCAGAATCGAGAAAGTCTCTTGCTGATTTCTCAAAATCAAATTTAACTTGGATTGGAGCAGAAGATGTGGATTCAGAGGTTGATGCTTCAGTTTGATCTTCTTGAGGTTTCATCGATTTTGACTTCGATGAATTCTCAATTTTATTTGAGCGATTCATCGATTGA
>NW_020204235.1:8271-10097 GCF_001531365.2 Cynara cardunculus var. scolymus
ACATAGAAGTGAAACGACTATCTCTATCAGAAACAATTGATAACGGAACACCATGTCGTGTTACTACCTCATCAAGATATAACTTTGCTAATCTTTCCATCGAATATGACTCTTTCATAGGTAAGAAGTGTGCAGATTTAGATAACCGATCCACTATTACCCATATTGCATCATACCCCTTCAATGATTTCGGTAATTTGGTCATGAAATCCATAGTAATATGATCCCATTTCCAAACCGGAATTTCTAAAGATTGCAACTTACCATAAGGACGCTGGTGTTCAATCTTTACTTGAAGACAAGTCAAGCACTGTTCAACATGTTTARCAATATCTTTCTTCATACCTGGCCACCAATAATGTTGCCTCAAATCTCGATACATTTTATTTGTAACTGGATGTATCGCAAAACGTGACTGCTGAGCTTCAATCAAAATACGCTTCCTGAGATTACCATAACATGGTACCCAAATTATGTTCTGAAATTTCGAAAATTCTCTGTCATCTCTCACCAAATCAAATATTAATCCACCCAATATTTCACGTTTGATCTTATCCTCTTTCATTGCCTCATGTTGAAATTCTCGTAACTCTTCTTGAATACTGGGTAATAACTCAACTCGTAAAGTTGTGCTTTGATAGTTCCGCTTTTCTCTTGTCGACTTAACGCATCGGCTACTACATTTGCTTTTCCTGGATGATACAAAGTCTCACAATCATAATCACTCACCAATTCCAACCATCTTCTCTGACGCATAGTCAGATCTTTCTGATGAAATAAATGATGCAAGCTCTTATGATCTGTGAAGATTTGGCACTTCGTTCCATACAAATAATGTCTCCATATTTTCAAAGCAAACACTACCGCCGCTAATTCTATATCATGAGTAGGATACTGTCTTTCATGATCTTTTAACTGTCTGGAAGCATAAGCTATTACCTTTCCATGTTGCATCAGAACACAACCCAAACCTAACTTTGACGCATCACTAGATACCACAAAATCTTCTGCTCCATCTGGCAAAGATAGAATTGGTGCACTATACAATTTATCTTTTAACATCTGAAAAGCCCTAGCTTGTGCTTCATCCCACTCATATTTCACATTCTTTTTGGTCAACTTTGTTAATGGAGTAGCAATACGAGAAAAATCCTGTATAAACTTACGATAATACCCTGCCAATCCAAGAAAACTTCTGACTTCAGTTGGAGTCTTTGGAATTTCCCATTTCTCAATAGCTTCAATCTTGATCGGGTCCACTTTAATCCCTTTTTCTGAGATAACATGCCCCAGAAATTGAATTTCTCGCAGCCAAAATTCACACTTCGATATCTTAGCATACAGTTTCTCTCGTTTCAACAATTCCAGAATTAGTCTCAAATGATGTGCATGTTCTTCTTCTGATCGGGAATATATCATAATATCATCAATGAAAACAATCACAAATTTATCCAGATAAGAACTACACACCCTATTCATCATATCCATAAATCCTGCAGGCGCATTCGTGAGTCCAAATGGCATTACCAGAAACTCATAATGATAATAACGTGTTCGGAATGCTGTTTTAGACACATCCTCATCTCTAATCTTCAATTGATTATAACCAGACCGCAAATCAATCTTTGAAAAATAAGTAGCCCCAACCAATTGATCAAACAATCATCAATTCTTGGGAGAGGATACTTATTCTTGATTGTCAGTTTATTCAATTCTCGATAATCAATGCACATCCTCATTGATCCATCTTTCTTTTTCACAAACAACACTGGTGCACCCCACGGAGAAGTACTTGGTCTGATAAAACCTTTATCTAACAATTCTTT
>NW_020204235.1:12937-14193 GCF_001531365.2 Cynara cardunculus var. scolymus
CCGATTTAAATGATATCCGGTCATCTCTTGACTGGTTTAGATGATACACCGATCAAAGCATGAGCGATTTTCTTATCCGGATATCAATCCGGGTAACCTTTGAACGGTTTAGACAAGATTCCATTCAAAACGTTATAGAATTCATAATAACCAGATCTAAATGCTTATCAATCTGTATGAAAGCATTTCATATCCAAAGCTCTTAATACAATCACATTAGAATTGAGAATTAAATCCTTTGAGATCTTCTTCCTGCACAATCCTCTTGATTTTTTTAGAGAGTAAACTTTCCAATAACAGTATGAAAATGTGCACCTTTCTCTTCACAAACCCTTTATATACTCAAAACATAAAAGAGGAGGGGTGGTAGGAGGCTCCTCTAGCCGACCTCCCCTCTTTTATATTTAATTATAATTTTATATTACAATATATATACATATATTACTCAAACACGCACACACACCACCATACATATATATATATATATATATAACTACTAGAATATTACATTATGCGAGTCTTTTCTTTTGCTAAATCATCTTTTTCTATGGTTAGAAGATCAGTTTCTCTTTTGTAGAAACTTGCTTCTTTTTCCGCTTTTATTCTTTCAGATTTTTCAAAACATAATTTTTCTTTCAGTTTCAAGAAATCTTCTGAAAGCTGGATTACCCTTAAGTCTAGTTCAGATGGAACAGAGTTGGTTTCATTTGAGTAAGACTAACATAACTGGTCATCAGAGTTGGAGGAGAATTCTGCATTGGACGTGGCCATTAGACAGATGAACATTTTATCTTCATTATCTGATGAAGAGTCGGACACCCAGTTTTCTTTTTCGGCCATCAAGCTTCGCTCTCTTGAATTATATTTGTATTTATTCTTATAGTAGTCAACATCATTGTTCAATCATCCTCTGCATTCCTTGGAAAAATGACCAAGTTTTCTGCATCTGAAGCATCGAAGGTCATATTTTTAAATAGTAGATGTCTAAATAATTGTGATGTTTGGAAAATCCTATTTGATGAAAGGTCAAAATCTACAAATGCAACTCAAATTGACAAAGCTCATGAGCTATGCGGATGGCTACCCGAGTCAAGCAGAGTGCTAAGAACTGAACATGTGTAAAACCTCTTCGGCTCTTGGTATGTTATTGTTAGCTCTCATCTCATTTCATGTAAAAGTATGGAAAAAGTAAACCGCAAGTTTTGATAGAAGATAATCTATCACAGAAGATAACAGAGGACCAACTGCAGAAGATG
>NW_020204236.1:0-2075 GCF_001531365.2 Cynara cardunculus var. scolymus
ATTCTTATTGATCATATGGACTGTATTGACTTAATATGAACAAACCTTCATAATCGAACAATAATCTCATATTAACTCAGATTAGACACTATTTTTGTTGTATTTTGTGTCGTTTTTCCATTTCGAGTGAGTACATATTGTGTATTTTGAGTGTATTTGAGTTCATTTTTGTGTATTTTGTGATTGTATTCGTATTATGTTTTGAACGGATATCTCACCGGACAAGGTGATCGGACTTCAATCCGATCAACCTTAAACCGGTTGATGATTGTCCGGTTTAAGTCTTAGTGTTGTGATTTTGACTTGTTGTCCGGACTTCTAATCCGGACACAATTGTTTTAGTTTTAAGTGTTTAGTGTGTTGTCCGGACTTCTAATCCGGACACAATTCTTTTATGTCTAAGTGTTTGTATGTTGACCGGACTTCTAATCCGGTGAATCCATTTCATTTTTTTTTCTAAGTGTTTTCTCTCTTTTTTATTTTTTTTAGTTAATTTTTTTAGGTTAAATTTTTTTAAAATTTTGTGTGAGTGAAATTTTTTTAAGTTTCATTTGTTTTGATTTTTTATTGTGTGTGTGTATTTTTTTTTTTACTTCATTTTTTTTATTTTCAATAAAATGGGTACTAATATTTCAGATTTTCTACAGGTAAATGGCAGATCCTAGACATCAGTCTGACGAGGAATCTCATGTTCCCTCTGTCAGATCTGAAAATGAACCAGAACATTTACCTAACCAACCCATAGCCTCTGAAACTCTTTTTCCTCAGTTCCAATATCTTGAAATTAAACCGAATGACCATCACTTCTCTTTCGATATGCCTGCCGAATACCCTATCATAACAGAAATCCTGAAAGGCCACCCCATTTCATATGCTTTATCTGCCCATACATCAGTTTCTATGGTGTATCTTCAACAGTTTTGGGGTACTCTTACAATTGAAAAGGACGGAGATGCTTTATATCTTCAAGGAGAGGTCGATGAATACGTCAGTCGTCTGACTTTAAGAAGATTAAGAAGAATACTTCATCTCCCTGCTCCTGGACCGAACGGGTTTGAAGATTTCGTCTCAGATAATCAGTTATGCGTTGATATCAAAAGATTAGGATATTCTGCAACATTGAATAATCCTACTCAATTTAAGAGACGTTTTCTACCATCAGTTTGGCATCTGCTCTTCTCGATACTAAATCGGTGCCTTACATCAAAAACCCAAGGAATTGATACCTGTAGCAGCACATTCCTAAAATTCTTTCATGGCATAGTGTTTTCAAGACACTATGACTATGCACTTGTCATTTGGAATGAATTACTTGAGTTGGTCAATGCTAAAAGGTTCCCGTCCAAGGCCAGAAAATTCGTGCCATTTCAAAGATTTCTGCAACTCTTTGTTAAAGCCATGATGGATGCGAATGAAGATATTCCGGCCAGACCGAATTCGGAAAAAGGGCCAACATTCGTCATGACAAGAATTCGACAACATAAGAAAGTTGAAGATTTGGATTCTATTATGCCAGTTCCACCAGAATTGATTGCTCTAGCTGATCAGAATGCTCAGTGTGTAATAGACTATAGAAGAGTGATAGATCTGATAGTTCAGCCATAACTGGTTGAACTTGCCCAAGGATCACCCCATGCCTCAGCTGAGAGAGATATAGAAGTAGAAGAGAGAGTTCAGGAACAAGGGGTACCTGAACAGGGTAGTGTGCTGAGAGAAAATGTAAGTGAGAGGGGTGAACAGGTGGGGGAGCTTCTTATCAGCAACGCACTTTAACTGCCAGAGCTTCTCCTTCTTCGGAAGCTACTAAATCAGATAATCGAGCAGATTCTGGTGATGATGATAACAATGATGATGATGATGCAACAAACGCGCAGAATATTCATATTGGAACATTTGTTGATGATCTTGCTACAATTTTCCCGGAACATGCAGCTCAACAACCTTGTCCGAGTCTAAGGTCTCTATCGTTTAATGTTGATGAATGTGATGACTATGATCGCATTCTTCAAGATATGTCTAATGAAGGAGGAGATGAGGGAGTTGAAGTTGAAAAAGAAGAGAGTTTGAGAGAAAGG
>NW_020204236.1:4165-10996 GCF_001531365.2 Cynara cardunculus var. scolymus
CTCGTCAACGCTATAAATTTGCTCGAGGAGAAGATTCAGTATAGAAATGCTCTAAGAAGGTTAGAGAAAATGCTTGGATTGCGCAAAATGAAGTTTACAAGAGTCCAAACTTGAATCCAAAGGGGGAGAATGTTGGGTTCAAGTTAGTGCTTTAATGTTGTATTCAAGTTTCTCCTTAGTATAGTTGTTTGGTAATAGCTTAGCCTTTACATTTCCTAGTATAAATAGTGATTTCCTTGTAATTGTAATTAACAATTGTCATTAATCTGAATATCAAGATTTGCTGATGTAATATTCTCTCTCCTCTCAATCTAATMATTCTTRWTCATATTCTTTCTACCTTGATGTTCATCATGATCTATGAAGATTATATCATGTTTGTATGAAATCTGGACTCATCAATCAATGTGGAGAATGCATCTTGCAAGCTTCCTCCCGGATTTCAAAACTCAAATCTGAAATCTTGTATGCCGATTAAGAAAATCCTTGTATGGATTAAAGCATGCTCCATGTTCTTGGTTGTCATGGTCTTGAAGAATTATGGCTTCTTACAGTCGTACTCGGACTATTCCCTATTCATCTATACATGTGGTCGCATTCAAGTATCCTGGTCTGTGTTGATGATTTATCTCCGGAAACGACTCTAATGCAATACAAACTTTCAAGGCCTATCTCCGTGATTGTTTCGAAATGAAAGATTTAGGCACCTTAAAGTACTTTTTTGGCATGGAAGTGGCTTGTAGTACCACTGCAACTTCCTATCCCAACGCAAATACACACTCGACATCATCTTCGTTTATTGGATGCAAAACCGTCAGGATTTCCTATTGAGCAAAATCATCAACTTGGTCGTTCAACCAGAGATTTTCTTGCTGAACCAGGACAATATCATCAACTTGTTGGTCGACTTATTTACCTTGCTGTTACTCACCCAGATCTTGCTTGTTTCGTACATATTTTGTCGCAATTAATGCAATCTCCTCGGACAGAGCATTGGCACGCAACTTTAAGAGTTGAACATTACTTAAAAAGATCTCCCGTTCAAGGTATTCTTCTATGTTCCGATAGTGACTTGATCCTGCAAGGATGGTGTGATTCTGATTGGGCATCCTTCCCTGTTACACGTCGATCTCTCTCTGGTTGGCTAGTGCACCTTGGAGACCCTCCCATCTCATGGAAAAATAAGAAACAACACATTGTTTCACGCTCCTCCGTTGAAGCCAAATATCATTCTATGGATGCTATCACATGTGAACTCAAATGGCTGAAGGCATACTTTTAAGTCTTGGAATAAATCATCCCAAAGCCATTCCTCTTTTTTATGATAGTCAATCCGCTCTTCACTTGGCTAAAAATCCAGTATTCCATGAACGCATGAAGCACATTGATCCTTCGTGACGCTCTTCTCGATGGCATAATTGAACCCTCCTATGTCACAACCAGCGAGCAACTAGCTGACATTTTTCACCAAGGCGCTTGGCATAACTCAGGTTGATCTTATGCTTTCTAAGTTGGGCATTTTCCGATCAACATGCTCCAACCTGAAAAGGAAGCCATAAAGATATCCATAGTTTAAGGAATTTTAGAGGCTATCCATGTTCTAGATTAAGGGGTGTTTGGGATTGCTTATAAAAATAACTTATTGGCTTATCCCGGTGTGGCACGGATAATAAGCACTTTTTATTAGATTTAGTATTTCATGTCATACATGGAAAGAGATATTTTGGGTTTTAGATGGGATCTTTATATGTTTGGTAGTGATCTTTTATATTTGGTAGTTATCCTTATTATGTATTATATATTGAGGTGAGGAGATAATGAGGGAAGGCAATCAAACCATTTATTCTATTACGGTATCAGAGCTGAAAACACATTCTCCTCCCTCCCAACTCTTCTAATCGGCACCGCCGGCCGCCAGCCGCCGCCATCCGATACCATGACTGGTTCAACTACTGTCGCCGATTCTTCATCCATGTCTGGTTCTTCATCTACACCCTTTCACCCGGCCCTTATGGTCAATAATATCAAAACCTTCACCCCTATCATGTTAGAAAAAGAAAAATTTCAATACGCTTCATTAGTTGAGTTGTTCAAGATCCATGCCATGGCGTTTCAAGTTCTTGATCACATTATCCCACCACGGGATGATTTAGTTAATCCGGCTCTATGGAAATGTCTTGATGCCATTGTACAACAATGGTTTTATGGTACGATTTCTTCTGATCTTCTTCAAACTATTTTGGAATCGAATTCTATCGCTCAAAAGGCGTGGGACAGTCTTAAGCAATTGTTTCACGACAATCAACATTCATGAGCAATTTTTCTCCAAAGTCAATTTTCTCGTCTTCATCAGTAAGAGTTTACTTCAGTCTCGGCATATTGTCAACAAATCAAATCTTTGGCCGATCAACTTGCCAATGTCGGCTCTCCGGTTTCCGAAAAGACTTTGGTGTTACAACTTGTTGCAGGGTTATCCGAGTCATATGACGGTGTGGCTACAATTATTCAACAATCCGATCCTCTTCCAGATTTTTTTTGGTGCTCGTAGTATGCTCACCTTGGAGGAATCACGTAAAGCCAAACAGGTTCCATTACTATCTACGTCATCGCCCGCTGTTTTACTCACTCAATCCACATCGGCGACTCCATCCCGCCGCCCAATCTGTCCTTTTTTTTAATGCAACAACAGCCTGATTGGTTCAGATTCTGGGGGAGTGGCTATAGGGGCCGCGGTGGTCGTGGATCCCGTGGTCGTAGGTTCTCATATTGGCCATGATCACCATGGTTTTCTCCCCCTCTATGGCAGCAACAACAGTGGTATTTGGCACCACAATGCACTCCACGTCCTCCTCCCGGTATGTCTCGTTCATCAGCTCCCCCTTCTGAGCAAGCATATACCGCAGACACTCAATCTCAATTTGCTCCTATGGATATTGAATCGTCCCTTCACACTATGACGCTCAACCCATCGGATCATCAGTGGTATATGGATACTGGCGCCTCGTCTTATATGACCTTGGACCAAGGTACTCTCTTTACTCGTAGTAATAATTCTTTTGCTCGTCATATAATTGTTGGGAATGGTGATTCTCTACCAATTAAGGGTTCCGGTATGACATCTCTTCCACCCCCGTTTCCTCCGTTTAAACTTACAAATATTCTACATGTTCCTAAAATTATCAAAAATCTTGTGTCGGTCCGTCAATTTACAAGTGATAATTCTGTTTCCATTGAATTTGATCCGTTTGGTTTTTCCATTAAGGATCTTGTGCAGGGCACCAAACTTCTCCGATGTGATAGCGATGGTCCACTTTATCCTCTTCTTCCGACTATATCATCGACTTCATTCCCGTCTCGATCAGCTTTTGCAGTCATGTCTCCTTCACTTTGGCATAATCGTCTGGGTCATCCGGGCGATCAAGTTTTACATAGTCTTGTTTCTAGTCGTTTAATTTCTAGCATAGGTAAAATTAATTCTGGTGTTTGTCATTCGTGTCAGTTGGTAAACACAATGCATTATCGTTTGGTTTGTCTTTTCCCAGTCAGCTATGCCATTTGAAATAATACATAGTGCATTTGGACGTCTCCGGTTTTGAGTACAAGTGGCCATCACTATTATTTGCTTTTTCTTGATGATTATACGAACTTCATGTGGACTTTCCCATTGGCAAATAAGTCTCAAACTTTTATGATGTTTCAGCAATTTTACGCATATATTCGAACGCAATTGGAGACATCTATAAAACAATTCCAATGTGACAATGGGACAGAATATAACAATTCACAATTTCTCCAACTTTGCTCTAACAAAGGCATTCATATTCGTTTTTTAATGTCCATACACATCTCCCCAAAATGGAAAAGCGGAACGAAAACTTCCAACCTTAAATAAAGCCACCCACACCTTGTTACTTCATGGTCACATTCTACCATCATTCTGGCCGTATGCTCTCCAAACGGCTACCTATCTCCATAATATTCTTCTCTCGAAAATTTTGTCCTATAACTCTCCCACACAAATGTTCTACCACCAAATTCCATCTTATTCCCATTTACGGGTATTTGGGTGTCTATGCTTTTCTCACAAACCACCCTTCACCATCCATAAACTTGTCCCTCGCTCCACTCCTTATGTGTTTCTGGGTTATCCGCAAAACCATCAGGGTTATCATTGTTTCGATATGGTGTCTAAACGATTTTATATCTCTCGTCATGTTACCTTTGATGAGTAGATTTTCCCTTTTTCACACAAGCATACGCCCACAGCCACCTACGATTATTTGGACACTCCTACCCATTCTATTTTTTGGTTCCCTTCCCCATCCCTGAAACCGCCGTCATCTCCTTTATCGCCTCCATCCAGGCCCTCACCACCATCCACATTCCCGTCTCCTTCACCTCACGTCCCTTCCACGACCAAACCTCCACTCTTCCCCAGCTTTTCCACACATCCCATGACTACCCGTAGTCGGGTTGGGATCACAAAACCCAATCCCAGGTATGTTTTGTCTGTCGTGTCTTCAATCATGTCACCAGTTCCCACTTCTCATTTAGATGCTATCCGGGATCCTAATTGGAAGAATGCCATGCTTGATGAGTATAAAGCACTTATTACTAACGATACTTGGGAGCTTGTGACTTGCCCTTCAGGTGTTAATGTTATTCGATGTATGTGGGTGTTCACCCATAAATTTCATGCGAATGGTTCTCTTGAGCGGTATAAGGCTCGTTTGGTTGTAAATGGCAGATCTCAACAAGTGGGAGTGAATTGTTACGAGACTTTTTCACCCATGGTGAAACCAACAACGATCCGTACGGTTCTGACACTGGCTCTTTCTAAAAAATGGTATATTCGGCAATTGGACGTGAAAAATGCTTTCCTTCATGGGCACTTTAATGAGACAGTGTTTATGCATCAGCCTCCGGGTTTTAAAGACACCCAGTTCCCAAATCATGTATGCCGCCTTAAACGCGCTCTTTATGGCTTGAAACAAACCCCTTGCTTGTGGTACACTCGCTTTGCTACGTTTATTACCTCTATAGGTTTCAAGCATTATCATAATGGGCATCACATGGCGTATCTCTCGTTATATGTGGATGACATCATTTAGACTGCCTCATCCCCTTCTCTTTGGCGATCCATTGTTGCTCGTTTAAATTCCGAGTTTGCTATGAAAGACCTCGAGGAGCTAAATCATTTCTTGGGGATTTTGGTTTCTCGGGATGCCCATGGATTATTTCTCTTGCAATCCAAGTATGTGGCTGATATACTGGATCGGGAAAAAATGAGTAATTGCAATTCCGTGGCTACTCCGGTCGATACAAGTAGAAAGTTAAGTGCGTTTTCTGGTCCGTCGGTGGCAGATACCACTCTTTATTGCAGTCTTGCGAGGGCTCTTCAATATTTGACTTTTACACGACCCAATATTTCTTATGGAGTGCAGCAAGTTTGTCTCTTTATGCATGATCCACGAGAACCTCATTTTCAAGTTTTACATCGTATTTTGCGCTACATCAAAGGGACACTTAAGTTGGAATTACAGTTTCCCCCTGCATCATCCAACCACTTGGTTGCCTATACTGACGCGGATTGGGGTGGTTATCCGGACACTTGTCGGTCCACGTTCGGGTATTGTGTTTTCTTTGGAGACTCTCTTATTGTGATAACTTGATCCTGGTTATCACCCAAGGTAAATAATACGTGATTATCTGATTAAAAGATTACGTGATAGCATGATAAATTATTACGTTTGATCATGTTGGGATGTGAAAATGTGCATAATATGAAATGTATATGTTATATATTTATATGTATGCATGGTATATATATATATATATAAATATATATATATGTATATATATACACATAGTGTATGTATGGATGCATGAAGGTTGTGTGAGAAAAAGGGGTTGTGTTAGCCGCCTTTCCAGTTTTAGAAATGTATAAAATGAGGGCTTAGCCTCCATATTTCTTCTTCTGGCCTTTTTGAAAAAGTTATGCGATTTAAAGAAGAGAGGTTGACCTGATTGTTTCTTGTCTGGAGATTTAAGTTGATCTCAAGTATCTGATTTCAAAAGCTTGTTAAGGTGAGTAATTTCTAAACTCTTTTGCATCAAAATTATTACTGGTTTTATATGAATCTTGTTTATTGTTGGAATGAAATCAATGAATTTTACTTAAGGGTTTTATCCGGACAAAGCTTGGCCGGATTGTTTTAAATCGGTYAAAGGGTGGACGATGTATTGTCSGGATTGTTTTAAATCGGTCAAAGGGTGGACGATGTATTGTCCGGATTGTTTTAAATCGGTTAAGTTGTGRGCGGGGTATTGTCCGGACTTGATATCCGGACAAAGATGTTGATATTGATTCTAAGTGATAAATCGATCAAGCTTTATGCGGTGTGTTGTCCGGACTTGTTATTCGGACAAAGTTGGAATTTATTTTAAGTGTTAACCGGACAAAGCTTATGCGATGTGTTATCCGGATTGTTGACCGGAGATGAAATCTGGCTAAGTTAGGTTGACCATATTTGAATTGTGCCTTGTGAAATTGTTATTTTATCATAAAATGAAGATTTGATATAAATGATTTTGGATTAATAAATAATAATTCCATTGGCTGCGGTCTGTTTGGAATTGTTTTATGAAAAATTTTGATGAGAAAATAAGGGTGGCATATCAAGGAGAGGTGTACCATGGGATAAGGGTGGCATATCAAGGAGAGGTGTACCATGGGATAAGAGTGGCATATCAAGGAGAGGTGTACATTTGGATATAAGGGTGGCATTTGTATATGTGTTGTATGATATAACTCTTTCTATTATATCCCTT
>NW_020204236.1:11671-13821 GCF_001531365.2 Cynara cardunculus var. scolymus
CCTGAAACTTTATATAATCCTTGTTTGTTTAGAAAAGGTTTAAAAGTGGCATTATATGAAACCGGATTGGTTCAGAGGTATAAGATTTGTATAGCTGAATGCTTTGCTTGAAAAGTGAAAAGGATCTGGTATTATGTCCCTAATCATTCATATATTTGTTATATATATGAATAATTGTTTTTCATAAAGATTTTGATTATTTTCATCCTGCAATGACATAAATAGGGTATCTTACTAGACCTTTCGGTCTAACCCTCGTTTTGTGATTTTAACTATGTGTTGCAGGAGGTGCGGACCGTAAGGGAAAGAGGAAAATTTAATATTTTCCTATATGTATTTCTGCTTGAAGATCTATTTTGATGTATAGTTTTGATTGATTAGTACAAGTGATGTATTAAAATTTTTGGACCTTGTATTTGGTCATATTAGATTCTTGTACTAAGGGACCTGCATGGAATGATATCATGTATTTCTTTTGTATGAAATATGTGTTACATGCAATGTGTGGGTTGGGGCGTTACAGAATGGTATCAGAGCCTGAGTTTAAGAGATTTAGGTATTTAACAGCATCATACCTAGACTTAAACTGTTTTATTGCGTGTTAAGGGTCCCGGACATAGTTAGCACCATTGGAAATAAATATGATGGATTGAAAGAACAGTGTGTAAGGTAAATTTTAATTACATTTGGCCAGTGTAATTATGAATTTACAGGTACACATCTGAACTTGAATACTTCATTATATTTGGGAATGTGAATATGTGATTATTGACATTAAACTCTACAGATGTCTAGCCGAACTAGAAGATCTGAAAGAGTGGCTCGTTCAGAATCTGAGGAAAGGGAAGAATCACCTGTTAATCTTCCAATTAGCATGTCTGGAAATAGAGGTCGGGGAAGACCAAGCGGACGAGGTAGAGGAAGAAGTCAGTCTCAGGGAAGGGGTCGGACCGAAATACATTCTGAACATGAAGAATCCCACTCTAGGAATATTCAGGAAAGGTCGGTGCCACACCCAGAATATATAACCAGAGATATGTTGGCAGAGGGAATGGGGAAATTGCGGGAAACTCTAACATCTGTTATGGGAATACCGGCTAGGGTGGAAACGGAAAGAGTAGAAGTATATCCCTCTGCTCCAATCACCCACAACAAGGAAGGAGATATTAAGATGTTTTTAGCATGCAAACCACCAACCTTTTCTGGGGAGAGAGATCCAGTGAAAGCAATATGCTGGATGAAGATGAAATCTGTGTTCAACACCATTCAGTGCCCGGAAACAGATAAAGTTCGATTTGCTGTTTCTGTAATAAAGTCAAATGCTTTATTTTGGTGGGAAGTTGAATCATCTAACAGAACGGATGTTTTACAAACTCTGTCTTGGGTAGAATTCGTGGATCGATTCAAGAATCAATTTTGTCCTAAAACAGCAGTGAGACAAATGGAGGAAGATTTCCTGAAGTTAGAACAAGGAAATGGAACAGTTCGAGAGTATACTGAAAGATTCATTGAATACTCTCGTTTTGCTGAACATTATATTTCGACTGAATCCAGGAAGATAGAGAGATATATTTGGGGTTTGAAACCCTCAACTAGAGAGTTTGTTATTGCTATGAACCCCAATACCTTTCCATTAACAGTAGATGCAGCTGAGGTAACCGAACGAAATAAGAACCGACAATCAGAAGGAAAGGTTGTAGAGAAAAGAAAATGGGAGGGGCCTTCATCTTTTCGAGGGCCGAAAACTGTTAGATATGATAACAGATCTGAGCAGAAGATTAGTGACGATTTAAAATGCATCAGTGGTAGGAGTAAGATCCCCCCCCCCCTTCCTTATAAGGAAGATGAATCCCCCTAGCCTCACCGATATGGGATGCTCCTGCATTGCTACAGGAGCGTTGGGTTTAAGAAATGCGGATTTGACCGGCTCGAGGGAACGATGAGGCGGAAGTCCCAACATTCCCCCCCCCCCCACATTGGTGCGGCCCTAGCTCTGATACCAATTGATAGTCCAGAAATCATACAAACATTAAGCAATCTTCAAGAATCATGATGAACATCAAAGATGGAAAGAATATGAACAAAGGAYGATTAGRTTGATARAGAGAGAATATTACAGCTCTAATCTTGATAATTCTGCTAATGACGAT
>NW_020204237.1:0-13282 GCF_001531365.2 Cynara cardunculus var. scolymus
GTCCAAGATATGTCGGACCATTTCCTATTATTGGGAGAGTTGGGGAAGTGGCCTATAAGTTAGAACTTCTTGTAGAATTAAGTGGAATACATGACACGTTTCATGTGTCAAATTTGAGGAAGCGTCTAATAAGTCCAGAAGTGGCAGTACCATTACCTGAGATTAAGGTAGATGAAAAGTTATGTTTTGAAGAAACCCCTGAGCAGATTATTGACTATAAGGTGAAAAAGTTACGAAACAAAGAAATTGGGTTAGTAAAGGTTCAGTGGCGTTATCATAAGGGATCAGATGCCACCTGGGAACCGGAATCGGAAATGCTAATGAAGTATCCCTACCTGTTTGCTTAAGTGAATTCCGGGACAGAATTCTTTTAAGGAGGGAATATTGTAATAGTGTGGTTCTTATTTTGGTTATATATATATATATATAATTAATTAAATATATGATATATATATATGATATATGTATGTATGTTATGTATGTATGTTATGTATGTATATGATTTGTGTGTGGGAGCATTTAAAAGAAGAAAAGAAGGGGAGAGGGTCAGCTATTAAGCCGCCTCTCAATTCCCTTGTGGTTATGTGTGTTGRTATAAATAGAAATTATGAAGAGAAAACACACACAACACACTTTCCATATTTAGAAGTTTTCTCTCTGAGAATTTGAAGAATTCGCACAAGAAGAAGAAGAAAAAGGTTTCAACAACTTCGATTCTCGATTTGTTAAGGTGAGTGTATTAAGAGCTTTGGATATGAATTGCTTTCATACAGATTGATAAGCATTTGGAACTGGTTATATTGAATTTTATAGCATTTTATGAATGTTCTTGATTAAATCGTACAAGTGTTGTCCGGATTGTAATCCGGATAACTAAACAGGCCAAGAGGTAACCGGATATCATCTAAACCGTTTATGTGGTGATCGGTTAACTTCTAAACCGCTTGTGAGAAAAGGTTTAAGTCTATAAACCGGCTAAGGGGTGACCGGTATAATTTAAACCGGTCAAAAGGTTAAATGATGTGTTGTCCGGTATACTCTAAACCGGCCAAAGGATGTACGGTGTATCGTCTGGTTTACTCTAAACCGGACAACGATATAATTGAAGTATTGACCGGACTTGTAAACCGGACAAGAATGTTATATTTTCATGTTTATATTGACCGAATTGCTAAACCGGACAAGGGAGTTGGTTTATTTTTAGTGTATTGACCGGACTTCTAATCCGGACAGGTTTGACCGGACTTCTAATCCGGATGAAAAAGAGAATGTTTTGGAAATATTTATGATATAATGGCGGTGTAACCGCGAGAGTGATTTGAGTAGTGTAAACTGCGTGTGAGATGGCGGTGTAACCGCGAGAGTGATATGAGCAGTATAAACTGCGTGTGRGATGGCKGYGTAACCGYGAGAGTGATATGAGCAGTRTAAACTGCGTGTGAGATGGCGGTGTAACCGYGAGAGTGATATGAGCAGTATAAACTGCGTGTGRGATGGCKGYGTAACCGYGAGAGTGATATGAGCAGTGTAAACTGCGTGTGAGATGGCGGTGTAACCACGAGAGTGATATGGGCGGTGTAACCGCGAGAGTGATAGGGGCGGTGTAACCGCGAGAACGGTATAATGGGCGGTGTAACCGCGAGTGAGAAAGAGATAAGATAATGAGATGGCGGTGTAATCCGCGAGAAACATAAATATACTTATGTTTCAGAACAGGTTTGATTCTAAACTGAATATTTGGAATATATATATGTTGTTCTATGAGATTATACACTCACTAGACCTTTTGGTCTAACGCTCAGATGTTGGATTAAACTGTTTTGCAGGACAGCGATCTCTGAGAGATAAAGGCAAGGAAAAAGTCTAATTGTTGATATTAGCTTGTTATGCATGTGTATTAAAGATACATTTTGATAGTTCATGTTTTGTATTAATACTATTTTAGTATTATGAGAATGATGATGTGAATTATATGTATTTGAGATGTGAGGGTTGTTACAAGATTCGAGAAAGCAGCTTCACTGAACGTCCAGACTCGTCCATCCTGTCTTGTAACTGTAAACACCGGATACCAAACTCTAAGGAGTTTATTGGCATCAATTTGTTTGATAGACACAATGCGATGTCTAGTCCGTACTTGACTAATCGGAAGGCACTTTGCATTGAGAAAATGCTTATATTCCAAACAATATTCTCGGGTTTCTTTGTGAATCCTGAGAATTTTATCTGCGCTAAGAGCTTTGTGGTGCCGAAGAAAGATGCCAAAGTAGATGTCTTCCAGGTAAGGTTCTCTAATCCGTGCTCTGTCATAACCTGGAACATTAGCTCATATTGCAAATGGCACATAATTCTTAGTAAATATTTATGTAGGATCATATGTCGTTCTCAAAGTTTCGGAAGTACCATGATCAACTGCGGTGGAAGGTTCAGAAGGAATCTGATGATCACCCTGGAATGGAAAGATTGGATCATCTTCATTGATGTCAGCTTCAAAGTCAAAGTACATTCCAGATGACTCATCAATATTATCAATATCTTCACCAAAGTCTTGAACTCCACCCAGTTCTTTAGAAAAAGCTTCATTAAAGCCCAAATTGGTAGACAAATCCAAAAGCAACCTTGTCTCTACTGTGGAGTCCACCGGCTTTTCAACCATTGGCTCAATCATAGGATTTGTCTCCATGGCTATTTCCTCTTCAACTATTACCAAGCTTGTAGTCCTTTCCCTTGTTCTTTCTGGAACAGGAATTTCAACATTAACCGCTTTAGAATCTGGCTCCCTTTCAACACCTTCAACATGAATAGACGACTCAACCAGCCTCTGTCTTTGTCTCTCCCCCTCATGATGATCAGGATCATCCAGATCATCATGCCTTCGTTTTAAGGAGGTGGCTTGAGCGCGACACGTATCTTCTAAGATCGATACCCTTTCGTATAGGGCATCAATAGAATTCTTCAAAGCTTGAGTGTTGGATGTAATTAGCTTGCTAAGTTTTGAGAAATTAGCAGCAACTACATCTTGGAAGGCCAAAAACTCTGGGGCCCGAACAGTTAGGTTTTCATCTACAAGTTGTCGAAGGATCCCAACCAGGTCTGCATCAGCCGCATCTGGATTCTGAGAAGACATCAGCTTTGCGTATAACAACGATTTAAGCTCATCCACCAATTTTTTCTTGTACCCTCGGAGGTTCAGGCACATGCAGTGGTGATGGCACAGACGGTTGTTCATCAACTACTGGCTCCTTTCCCTTCATCATTCTCTTTAGACTAAGAATTTGAGCTTCCATGTGATCCTGAACAGCCTTTAGGGCATCGTCCAAATATTCTCTTGACCAAATTCGGGTAAACTCACACCTGGATCACTTAGATTACAGTTGTAACAACAGTTGAAAAAATTGTTGTGCCTACGTTCTGTGTTGGCGTGATATTTGCACTGGTAGGACTTCCGACCTGTCCTAGTGGTAAGTCAATAGAGTTCACTCTGGTCGTTCCGGTAGCTTCACTTAGAACTCTAATTTGAGCAATAGATGCTCTCGACTCGTGTGTACCAAAGTGTATCGGCTCTAGACTCGAGGTGCACATATCGATGTCATAGGCTGGGGCAGAGGCCTACTATCTTCAATATCCACATTCTCTGATTGAGAAGCAGATAGATTGTTGATACTAGATCTCTCAATAACACTAATAATTGAGTTAAGAATAACCAAATTATAGTGTTTTAATGACCAAAATGATGAACACTCAAGAACAATGTATGAACAGTCAAAGAACAATCTTGAGTGCTAATAAATTCACTTTATTCAATATGAAAATGTAAAACCCAACATTGATTATAGTAGGCCTAATCACCTATTTATACTAAAAGACTAATTAGAAGATAACTATCTAATGAGACTATTTAGCTAATCTTCTACTAATGGATAAAATTTATCTAAGCTATGGATAAGCTATAAATTAAGATAAACTTGAAATCCAGCTGTTGATTTGTCATCTCCAGCTGTCTTTCACGGGATGATAATTCAACCTTATCTTTATATCTTCTTCGTATGCCTCTGGTTGAATTGCTGAAGAAAACTCCAAATGTCGTTGACCAGAGGACTGATGAAAATGCTCTTTCCATCGCATCTCTAGTTGTTCATCGATCCTTTGGTTGTTCTTCAGGCTTAGTCAATTCTGCCTTATTGTCTTCATCAGTCTTCTGGTTCTTCATCACTTATCGTTCTTCATTACTTTTACACTTGTTAATTATTGGGGTCTAACAATCTCCCCCTAAGTAATGAAAGAACATAAACTAATCTATGAGTAAAATTGAAGAACATAGACTAATCTAAAGAAAAACATCAAATTCCAAATTTCCATTGGATGATGAATTCTTACAGTACTGAAAACAGAGATTTACATTAAGGCAAAAATTTTAAAACTCCATTCATGATCTACCTTGAGATATATCCCAGAAGCGCAGGAGCAGTCTTCGATAACTGAGGACTGTCGATATCTCATGAATGAGTTGATTCCCATCTTCTCTTGGCACATGAGACCTGCCCAGTCTTTCTCTTATAACCTTCTGAAACCACTCAAGTGTATCGGTTGAATACTTGAAGGCTTCAGTTAGTTTGAAGAATTTCTTTACCCCGAACTCATTCTTGAAGACAAGTCTAAGCTCGGGTTCAGTTAAGACAGAGGCAGATCTCTTCTCCTGCAGCCAGGAAAGTCTTCATTCGGTGGGGTGCAGGAGAGTCTCTCGATACCCAAATGTAGAGCGATTTGAAAATCACTCTTGGCTCTGTGCTTCACCAGGGTCTCCATCGTCTTCACTATCGCTTTGTTTGCCACCCCAAATCTTATTCCTTGATCCTGTTGCTGAGCTGTGAATGCATAAAGTTCGATCAAGTCATAGGGGTTGAGATTGATCAAGTCATTATCGTTGAAGACGCTGACCTGATCGTGAGCTCTCTCTACCGTGTACTTGATATATCTTATTGCTCTGTTGGCGAAGGTCCTCATTTTTATATCCATTACCTTCCTTATCTCATCGTTTGAGAAGACAGCTTGTGGTGGTTGGGTAGTCTATCTAACAAATCGATGATGTGGGAGGTCCATGGATTTTGGTGAAAGAACTGGAGGATTGAGGGATAGGCTTTCATCGTGATCATGGTACATGTATTGATGGATATTCTCCATCATGATGGGTTCCCTTGGTGGTATCTCTGGACGTCTCCTTAGCGACTCTATGTTCTGTATTATTTCATCGACTAGGCTTTGCGGAGGGTGCCTAGATGAAGAGGGAATGTCTGCTTGCACCGTGGTTGGTTTGGTTGGGGGTGTGTTTGGGTAGTGGGTTGTGTATCGATTGGGAGGTGTGTTTGGGTAGTGGCTTGTGTATCGGTTAGCAATGGGATGGTTTCTTCGATTGGCTCAGTTTCATCGGGTTGGGTGATGAAAGGTTGTTTATCGTGAGGGGTTGGTGATGGGGTTAATGGTAGGTCTGGTGTTGGTGATGGAGTGAAAGGTGGGTTGGTTTCTGTAGGTGGGGTGGATGGATTTTCATCGGTTGAGGAACTCAACATGATGGGTTCAGGTGTGGTAGCAAGGGGAACATGTATATTAGGTACATCTTCAGAGGACTGAGCCTCTGGTCCTCTTGCTTGGGTTGATGGGGATTGTTGTGTTTGGGGTGATAGAGATGGTGGGTTTTGTTGTTAGTGATGGGATGTTGAGGGTGCAGCAGACTTCATTGCTTGTGGAGCGGTGGCCTGTTTGTCCCCCTCATGAGGACCAAGACCATGATCATCGGGGTCTGGATTCTCATGCCTTCGTCGTTTGAGGGGACGGCTTGATGAGCAGGAGGCCTTTGACCTGTTCTTCTTCCAAAGCCGTATATGCTCGGCCAAAGTACGCACCCGATCCTTGTTGTGCTGGTGTTCCATGGTGTGAAGGAGAATGTTGGTTCGATCTTGCTGTTGTAGTAGACTCTTCCTCAGCGCAATGGTAGGCTCAACCGACCCGGTGGCAAACTTTGCACTTATCTCATTGAACGATGAGATAAGTGCCTTAGACAGAGCCCGAAGGTCGACTCTGCAACTCTTTATTAAAGCCATGATGAACTCAAACGAAGACATTCTGGCCAGATCAAACAGTAAAATAGGGCCGTCGTTCGTCATGACTCGCATTCGACAACATACCGAGGTTGAAGATTTGGACTCAACAATTGAAATCCCACCCGAGCTATTTGCCTTCGCTGATCAGAGGGCTCAGTGTCTTGTAGAGTATAGGAGAGTTATAGATCCTATAGTTCAACCAGAACCGGATGAACTTACCCCGGGATCACCCCATGCCTCAGCTGAGAGAGAGGGTATAGCTGTAGGTAAGAGTGTTCAGGAACAAGGGTTACCTGAACAGGGCTGTGCGTTGAGAGAAAATGTAAATGAGAGGGGTGAGAGGAGCGGGGAGCCTCTAATCAGCATAGTACTTCAACAGATAGTACTTCCTCGACTTCTTCAAGTTCGGAAGATATCATATACGATAACCAGGCAGCTCAGGGTGATGACAATGATGATGATAATGATGATGCTGACAACCCTGCTCAATCGATTCCTTCTCAGAATATTCAACTTGGAGCAGTGGTTGACAATATTGACGATATTTTTACAGAGTTTGAAGCTCCACAGACTTGTCCAAGTCTGCATTCTTTATCGTTCGATGTTGATGATTTTGGAGGCAGACTTGATGAATATGATCGTATGCTGGAAGATATGTCAGATATTCCAGTAGAAGGAGGTGATGAGGGAGCTGAAGTTAAAAATGTTGAGAGGTTGAGTACAAGGGAAGCAGAAAAAGATGGAGAGTGTGAGAGTGGAGCACAAAATCAAGATGAAGCTCCTAACCTAGCTGAAACACATAGCCGGGCACCCACATCTGCTATCGACATTCATCTGTTGAATGTTGGTATTGAAGAAGACATAGTTAGCCCAGTTATGCACTTGCACACCCAACCCGACCACTCAACTGGTTCTCAACAACCAGTTGTTTCATTTTATCACGGGGACTTTGTACATACTCTATCTACTTCTCACTTGGAGAATGTAGATATTGAAATAAGTAGGCCGCTGCCCCAACCTACGACTTCGATTATGTGCACCTCGAGTCTAGAGCCGATACACTTAGGTACACAAGAGTCTCGAGCATCTGTTGCTCCCATTGCGGTTCTTAGTGAACATGCCGGAACGACCAGAGTGGTGTCAATTGACCTCCCACAAGGACCGGTCGAAAGTCCTACCAGTGCTAACATTTTGCCAACACTTAACCTAGGCACAACAGTTTATTAAGTGATCCAGGAGTGATCTTACCAGATTTCGTGTCAAGGGAATATTTGGACGGTGCCCTAAACGTTGTTCAAGAAAACATGGAATCTCATATTTCTAGTCTCAAAAGATTGTTGAAGGGGAAGGAGCAACTTGAAGAAGATCAACCATCTGCACCATCACCACCGGCTATACCTGAGCCTCCGACGTCGGTGGATGAGCTTAAATCCTTATTGTACGCTAAACTGATTCATCTCAACACCCTGATGCTGAAGATGCAGATCTCGTTGGGCTCCTTCGACAACAAATTGATGAAAACCCCACAGTTAGAGCCTCAGAGTTTTTGGCCTTTCAGGATATGGTTGCTTCTAGCTTCTCTAAAGTTAGTAAGTTAATCATACCAAACACTCAAGTTCTTAAAAGTTCAATTGATGCCCTCTCCGAACGGGTATCTATCCTAGAAGAGACTTGTTGAGCTCAGGCCACCTCACTAAAACGAAGGCATGATGATTCGGACGCTCCTGATCATCATGAGGGGGAGAAAAAAAGACAAAGGGTGGCTGAGTCGTCTGCTTGCGCTCTAAATGTTGAAAGAGATCCAGCTTCTCAAGATGTTAACGTCGAAAGTTCTATCGCGGAATCTACAAGGGAAAGAATTATTGAGGCAATAATTGTGGAAGATGATGAAGTATTGGAGACAAATCCAGCGATCGAGCCAATGGTTGAAAAGTCGGCGGACTCCACGGTAGGAACAAGGCTGCTATTGCATTTGTCGGCCAATGTTGGTTTTAATGAAGTTTTTGCCAGAGAACTGGGTGGAAAGCAGGATTTTGGAGAAGATATTGATAACAGTGACGAATCATTTGGGTTATATTTTGACTTTAAAGCTGACATTAGTGAAAAAGACCCAGTATTCCCATTTCAGGATGATCATCAAACATTGCCTGAACCCTCCACTAAAGTTGAAGTTGGTGCATCCGATACTCCTAGAGTGGCATTTGATCCGACCAAGATATTTTCAAAGAATTATGTGCCATTTGCAATTCGTGTGAACTTTCCAGGCTATGACAGGGCAAGAATCAAAGAGCCTTATCTTGAAGACATTTATTTTGGCATCTTCCTTTGGTACCGCAAAGCTCTAAGTGCTGATAAGATTCTTGGTATCCACAAAAAACCAAAGACTATCGTATGGAATACAAGTACTTCCTCAAAGCAAAGTGTCTCCTGATAAGCCAAGTTCAGACCAAACATCGAGTCGTGACAATTAAACAAATTGATGCTCAAAGACTTCTTAGAGTCTAGTATCCAGTATTCACAGTGACACGACAAGATGGTAAGGTCTGGGTGTTTAGCAAAGCTGATTTCTCCAACTTGTATTTAGAAGATCTGGAGCATATGTACCATGAAATCTGGAATATGAAGAATAGAAAAGAAGGTGTTCTTGTGGGTCTTAATGCGATCAAATAGTTTATGCGGAGTCATGTCAAGGTGTCTATGGTTATTGATGTCCAAATGGATCTTGAAGACAATCAAAGAATCATTAACTTGAAGAGACCTGATCAAGAGTTAGAAGACATTGAAGCTTATCCGTTTTACATGATTCTTGAACAACCGGAGTTAAGGGTGATATACGATGCCGAGGGTCGAATAAATAAGTTCATGAGGTTCAGCGAGCTGAATAAATATTCTGATGGAACTATACAAATGGTGAGACGGGCGCTTGAAACGAGGAAAGCTAATAATGATAAAGCCGTAGAGTCGGAGAGGATGAGTCCGAAGGATAGGTCTTTGCTGATTAATGCCTTGAATTTGCTTGAAGAAAAATTGCAATATCGAAATGCACTGAGGAGGCTGGAGAAACTGCTCGGACTCAGAAAGACCAGATTTACAAGAGTTCGAACTTGAATCCAAAGGGGGAGATTGTTGGGTTCAAGAATGTGCATTAAAGTTGTATTCAAGTTCTCCTTTTATATTGTTTTGTAATAGTTAGAGTTTACTGTTTTCCTTAGTATAAATAGTAAATAGTTTTCTAATTGTCATTAAGTTCACTTGTTAATCAGATTAGAGCTGTAATCATTTTGTAATATTCTCTCAAAGAAATCTATTCAAGATTTGCTGAAAATCTCTTTCTACTCTTGTTCTTGATCTAGATATGAAGATTTGTTTCTGATTTTGTATGATTTGACACTTCAGACCATGTATTTTATAATGGTAGATTCTTGTATTAAGGGACCAATGTGGGATAAAAACATGTATTTCTTTTGTATGAAGTATGTGTTACATGCAATGTAYGGTATGGGGTGTTACAGAAAGTCGTATCAGAGCCTGAGTTTAAGGGATTTAGGTATTCAACAACATGATACCTAGACTTAAACTGTTTTATTGCATGTTAAGGGTCCCGGACATAGTTAGCTCTATTTGAAATAAATATGATGAGTTATAAGAACAATGTGTAAGTTAAATTCTAATTACATCTGGCCAATGTAATTATGAATTTACAGGTACACATATGAACTTAAATACTTCATTATATTTGGGAATGTGAATACATTACTATTAACACTAAAATCTGCAAATGTCTAGCCGAACTAGAAGATCTGAAAGAACGGCTCGTCCAGAGTCTGAAGAAAGAGAAGAATCACTTGTTAATCTCCTGACTGATACATCTGGAATCAGAGGTCGGGGAAGACCAAGGGGACGAGGTAGAGGAAGAAATCAGTCTGAAGGAAGGGGTCGTACTGAAGTTCATTCTGAACCTGAAGAATCCCATTATGGGAATGTTCTGGAAAGATCGATGCCACATCCAGAATATGTAACCAGGGATATGTTGGCAGAAGAGATGGGAAAATTGCGGGAAACTCTAACTTCTATCATGGGAGTACCAGCTAGAGTGGAAACAGAGAGAATAGAAGTCCATCCCTCAGTACCGGTTACTCATAACAAGGAGGGAGATATTAAAATGTTTTTGGCATGCAAGCCACCAACATTTTCTAGAGAAAGGGATCCGGTGAAAGCTATGTGCTGGATCAAGGAAATGGAATCTGTGTTCAACACCATTAGGTGTCCGGAAACAGATAAAGTTCGATTTGCTGTTTCAGTTCTGAAATCAAATGCTTTGTTCTGGTGGGAAGTTGAATCATCGGCCAAAACGGATTTTTTACAGACGTTATCTTGGACATAATTTGTGAATCGATTTAAGGATCAGTTTTGTCCCAAGACAACAGTAAGACAAATGGAAGAAGATTTTCTGAAACTGGAATAGGAAAATGGAACAGTTCGGGAGTATACTGAGAAATTCATTGAATACTCTCGATTTGCCGAACACTATGTTTCAACAGAATCCAGAAAGATAGAAAGGTACATTTGGGGTTTGAAACTCTCAATCAGAGAGTTTGTTATCGCTATGAACCCCAATATCTTTTCATTGACGGTAGATGCGGCCGAAGTGACCGAAAGAAATAAGAATCGGCAGTCAGAAGGAAAAGTTGTAGAGAAAAGAAAGTGGGAGGGGCCTTCATCAAATTTTCGAGGGTCGAAAACTGTAAGATATGATAACAAACTTAAGCAAAAGGTCGGTGAGAAAGTTTGCACACAATGCCGACAGGTTCATCAGGGTGAGTGTAAGATGGACCCAAGAAAGTGTTATAAGTATGGTGAAGCAGACCATTTGTCCAGAAGTTGCCCAGCTAACCGAAGATGTTTTAATTGCAATTCCCCGGATCACATTCGACTGAATTGTCCATTGTTAAGAACTCCGCAGTTAACAATGGGGAGTAATGCTTCGGGTACTCGGGGAAGACCTACGGTAAACAGAGGAGGGTTAGGAGGGGCATGGGAATGGTCCTTCCAAATGACAAAGAATGAGGCAGAGGCGTCACCAAATATAGTAACAGGTACCTTCCTTCTGAATTCAATACATGCTAAGGTGTTATTTGACTCTGGTGCAAACTTATCCTTTGTATCCCCATTATTTACATGTTTGGATTATGTGTTACTTGATGATAAATTAGTAGTCGATACTACTAATAGTCAGGAAACTGTTACTAGTGTGTTTAATAACTGTATTATTGTTATTGAGGGTTGTAAACTACTGATTCGGTTATTCCTTATGCCAATGAAAGAATTCGATGTGGTGGTGGGTATGGACTGGTTGGCAAAGTATCAGGCTAGTATTGTTTGCAATCAGAAAATGATCAGAATTACTCTGCCAGACCAAGGAACAGTTGTTATTTATGGTGATCGTTAGAATCACCATACTAGTATTTTGACTGTAATAAAAGCTCAGAAAAGTATTCGGAAAAAGTGCCACGGATGTTTGGCATACGTAATTGATATGAAGAAAGAGAAAAGAAAAGAGGAATTAATCCCGATTGTTATTGAATATCCGGAAGTCTTTCCAGAAGACTTATCTGGATTACCGCCAGATCGAGTTGTCAAATTCCGAATTGATCTTGTACCAGGGGCTGCACTAGTAGCAAAGGCACCATACCGGTTAGCTCCACCTGAATTAAAAGAATTGGTGGCACAATTGAAATATATGACTGATAAAGGTTTATTAGACCCAACACTTCACCTTGGGGTGTTCCGGTCTTATTTGTCAAGAAGAAAGATGGATCTATGCGAATGTGTATAGACTATCATGAACTGAACAAGTTGACAATCAAGAATAAATATCCTTTGCCAAGGATTGATGATTTGTTCGATCAATTGGTGGGAGCAAGTTATTTCTCCAAGATTGATTTAAGATCAGGCTATCATCAGCTAAAAGTCAGGGAAGAAGATGTTGCTACAACAACATTCAGAACTAGGTGCGGACATCACAAAATTCTTAGTTATGCCAGTTGGCTTAACTAATACGCCCGCAACCTTTATGGATTTGATGAATAGGGTATGTAAGAAATATCTTGATAAATTCGTTATTGTATTTATCGATGATATTCTTATATACTCTAAGACCGAAGAAGAACATGCAGAACATATTCGTCTAATATTGGAATTGTTGAAGAAAGAAAAGTTGTACGCAAAGTTATCCAAATGTGAGTTCTGGTTAAGGGAAGTTCAATTTTTGGGCCATTTCATATCCAAAGCTGGAGTGAAGGTGGATCCAGCTAAGATAGAAGCAGTAGCAAGATGGGAAGCTCCAAAAAATCCTTCTAAAGTCCGAAGCTTTTTGGACTGGCAGGCTATTACCGTAAGTTCATTCAGGAATTCTGTAAGATAGTCCTGCCATTGACTAAATTGACTCGAAAGGACATTAAATTTCAGTGGGAAAGAGAGCAACAAGAGGCTTAAATACTGAAAGATCATTTTTGTAGTGCACTGGTGTTGACCTTACCAGATGGATCCGAAGACTTTGTGGTATATAGTGATGCTTCAAAGTTGGGGTTAGGATGTGTTCTGATGTAGAGAGGAAAAGTGATTTCTTATGCATCAAGACAATTGAAAGATCATGAGAAACAGTATCCAACCCATGATATGGAATTAACTGCTGTAACATCCCATTTCCAATATACCCAAATTATTTKCTAAGTGTGCTTAATTATATGTAAATAGGATATTATGTGCTTACATAGGAGAAAATGTTGAGCATGTTGAAATTTTACTAAGTGTACTAGTAGTGGCCATATAAGAGAACCGATGATTTAGTGGGAGTTTGGGTTTGAAAAYTTAKAGTTATACTTYTTAGGAGTATATGAGAGGATTTAGAAAGTTTCATGTCAAATGGAGCTAAAGCGAGAAAACTGAAGAAAACGGGTCAAAGCGTTAAAATTTAAGTTACGGATGCGTAAGACCAATTTTTCTTTAGAGAGATCTTTTCTGAAATATTTTTATGGAAGTTGTAGATTATTTCGTTACGAACGCGTAGGCGAAAACCTCATCGAAAACGGAGTTCCGAGCGAAAAGTTATGCTATTTTTAGTGTTTAGTGGTCAAAATAGGTACAAAACGGGTCAAACCCGACCCAAACCGGGTTTAAGTTGT
>NW_020204238.1:0-1191 GCF_001531365.2 Cynara cardunculus var. scolymus
AAGGTGAGATTATACACCAAAAACATGTAAAAGTGTTTATTTGATGGTGGTAATTCATGACCCAAATGATATAACTCAAAGAGATAGGAAGAAATCGTGATTTTATGTGGTTATTTCATAAAAACTAACTTTTTTGTGCTGACAGATTCTGTGCATGTGCACAAAATCATCCATATCTTTTATTTGGTTTGTTCAAACGTTATGAGATTTCCTTAAAACGTTTATTTACTGAGTTGGGGTTGCATTGCATTTGGTCTCACTCAAAATCATTGAGTTTTGACCCCCCAAATGCTCAAAACATTGTTCATGCGTTCCTGAGATTTTTCCAGTAGGTAAACCCTACTTTGAATGATCATAACTTTCTGGTTAACCATTCAAATTTGTTGATTTTTCCTCTAGATGTTAGTTTAATGATATAGCTTTCAAATTCCACATATCTCACTCAAAATGGTGGTGATTTGAGGTTTCATTTTCCTAAATTAAGATGAACACACAATCTATCCGATTTTGACAGATTCGTATATGTGTGTTACATCRACCATATCTCTCTCATAACTCAATGAAAAAGGATGAATCTTCTTTTGAGAGTTAGATTTATGGATTTTCTTTTATATTCAAGTGGAATGATATAAAATTATGGAGTTTTGATCTCAAAACACCTTAAACTCTATAGGTGTGTAAAATGTGAAACCACCAGTAGGTAACCTTTACTTTGCATATTAATATTTTTCTGCTCATTTGTCTTTAATGTATGATTCTTCTTTTAAAACATTCTTTTATGAGTTAGGGTTCATTTGAATCCTGTCTCACTCAAAAATACGATGTTTTGAGGCATGAACTGATTCTTATAAGTTAAGTGTGCAATCTGTCAGGTGATGACAGATGTGTGCATGTGACATTCAGGTATCATATATTTCTCTCAACTCATCCAAAATGAGTGATTTTTAGTTCAMAMGTTTCGTATATGTGTTATGTTTCCAATCCAACTTGAATCTCTGCATAACATCTAGTAGAACTCTTTATATGAGTATTTTACTATCATGGTGCAATCTGCCAATTCAGTTGTGATAAGTTGCATTGCATGATTTATTTAAAGCATCATCTCTTACCCATTCTTCATGAAATTTGGTCACTATGGCTATAACTCAGTGCTATAAACCATATAAAAAGATGGGAATTTAATTCATTTTT
>NW_020204238.1:2821-5954 GCF_001531365.2 Cynara cardunculus var. scolymus
TGTGTGCGAACGGGCCACCGATGAAGTAGTACTGATACAAACCGTGGTACCTTAGTGAGCGCGGGCCACTTTATGGTAGTTCGTAAAATAATGGGGCACATTGGTCAGGAAAGGCTCAGTAGCGTCTCAAGTTTTAAACATCGTTATAGATTTACATTTATCGGGTGCAAGTTTATGTATTAGTTTAGAAGAATTGATTTATGCATTGAAAATAATTTTGTTCATATGAAAATCCATGAACTCACCAACTCTTTGCAGTTGACGTTGTTTTATGATTCATGCTTTTCAGGAAATGAGAGATGAAGTTTTGGAGCATATATGTGACGACACCGATTAAGTTCATTTTGAAACTTTTGTAAAGAATTATTCTATCTCCAACTTGGTTAAGGATGTTAAATTCGAATCTTGTAGAAATTGAATGGTGTTATTTAATATTTGTTGTTGTGACTCGCTTACCTGTTTCATCTCGTGTTTCCGCTTTAACGGGGTGTGACAATATGCCACCCTTATTTCCTTGTCAAATCTTTTACAAAAATGTTATGAATGAAATTCAGTGTAACGTTGTATTCATCTTGAAAAACAAAATTGTCTCTAATTGTATAAAAGTCATCGTGTTTGACTTTTCTTAGAAGTTTGACATTGACCTTGTTTAGTTGTTTGACCCTATAAATAGGGTGAAGTCTTGTAATCTTTTGTAAGAGCTCGATCGTAGATTCAATATATGTAATATAGACATTGACTATTTTTGGAGCTTTGACTTTTCCTCTCTACTCCTTCTAGGGTTCTTACCAGAAAACATTTTCTGCCATTGTTTATTGAAGATATTATGGAAGATTGATCATAACAGGGACACACAATTGGTATCAGAGCACGTTTGCAGTTAATTTGATTGAAGAAGTCATCAAGGATTGCACAAATTCTGGAAATTCATGATTTTATGTTCTTGAAGTTCATAAAATTTCTTGAATGTTCTTATTTGTTCTTCATAAACTTTTCTTAAATCCTTCATTTTTGGACATTTAATTGTGAAAATGATGATCGTTGTGTACGTTTTTACATAATGATTCATTGTTATTTCTTTGATTTTGAATTTTGATCATCGATATTTGAGATTTGAAGTGTTTATGAAATATTGATGTTCTTCATGTTCATGTGAAAACTCATCAAAAAGGTAAAGTTTGATCCAAAGTGTGTATAAACTTTTGTAATGTTTGTGTTTGTTGAGCTATTTAAGAGGTTAACAGTTTGAGCAATTTACTGTTTTTATTGAGCGATTTATTGATGCTTGTTAACCTGTTTGGATAGCATGCAGTGAGCGGATAAAGACTAGCTTGTCATGTTTGACTGTTTAGAATCTGTTTTGACCATGGTTAAGAAGCTTATTTTGAYTGGATTTTGAAGACAGATTCAACAATATATTTCATACATGTGTTGAGTAGATTCATTTATTCTTCAGTCTTGAGCGGTTTATTTTCACACAGTAAACGGTTTAGTTCACATCTCTTGATCGGATAAGACTGAATGAGGTGAGCAGTTGAAGGAACATTACTTTTCTAGATAAGCTTTTTAGAAGTAAGCGATTTATACAACTTCTTGAGCAGCCTGCTTAGCTTGAGCGATTTACTGAGTGTGTTGAACTTGAGAGACATGAGGGTCTGCATGATGAGCAATTTAAGAAGTAGAGGTAAGTGACTTGTTGTGTGATTTACTGTTGTGAATTGTGTAACACCCCAAATCGTACATTGCATATAACACATATTTCATATATAGAATACATGTTTTCCCACATAGGTCCTCGATACAAGAGTCTGTAATATAAAATACACAACCCAAAAATTCCAAAAGTACATGCTCTTGTATCCTAGCATCAATGCTTCCAAAACAGCTAAGCATAGAGAGAAGTAATTCACATAACATCATTTCCCTTATAATCATTACCTGCACACATAATTTGAAAACACGAAAATGAGGGTTAGACATGAATGTCTAGTGATGTTCCCTTCTATGTAATGCAGGGTGAGGATCACCAAAAGGTTTATTTCAAATCATTCATCTTATGAAGTAAAATTAAAAACATACTGCCTCGATCTATCGGACCTCTTGCTTCAAACAACACTTAGAAAATATTTTGACAACCATGACCAGAGCTCCTCTGGTCTCTCTTCCAAAGCTTCTTCTCTTCACGACCAGAGCCTCTGGTTCTAAACCACACTTAGAAAATATTTCAATATTCTGGACCAGAGCCCCTCTGGTCTCTCTTCCAGAGCTTATGGTCTTCACGACCAGAGCCGCTGGTTTCACACCACACTTAGAATATAATTCGACATTCAGGACCAGAGCCCCTCTAGTCTCTCTTCCAGAGCTTCTGATCTTCACGACCAGAACCTCTGGTCGTACTAAAACTTCACTCATATAAATAATCTTTAGATACACTCTCAATCAATAAGATAGCCTTTTTCATAAAACAAACAATTATAAAAAGTTCATGTTTGACCAGAGCCTCTGGTTGTACTAACCAGAGCTTCTGGTTCAAAAGATATGACCAACCAGAGCCCTTCTGSTTCAACGTGTAAGTCAACCAGAGCTCCTCTGGTCTGTTTTTCATAAAAAGATTCTAAGTATAAAATTCTTTTCTTAAACATTTAAAATATGATTTTGACGTGAAAACACTTAACAAAAGATACAACACCTCTAATCCAAATAAAACCTTTAGTAAAAACTTGCTCATCCTTTAAATCAACAACCAAAATCCTCTGGCCCAATAATGAGAACCAACCAGAGCTCCTCTGGTTCCTGATGAAAATATTCATTTTTAAACAATAAATAAAAGCACTAACCTTGCTTCTCAAAGATATAAAGCTTATTTTCCAAACTCATAAATTCATAAAAGATTTTGCAAAATGAATTAGTATCCAGTATCCTTTGATTCTATTATGAGGGTCAATCAGAGCCCCTCTGGTTCTTGCAAGGTATAACCAGAGCTCCTATGTTTCCTCATAATCAATACTTTTACCCAAAGCATCAACAGTCACGAATTATATTATCTCCAATACCATCACATCATTACCATCATTTCTACTAAAGACAACATCTCTAAATCCTCAAATCACCAAGAAGTGAGAACTCCAATCTG
>NW_020204238.1:6214-13049 GCF_001531365.2 Cynara cardunculus var. scolymus
AAAACCTTTTATTCTCAAGAACAATCTGTTCTCCTCAAAACAGTTTAAAACTCTTGTTTTTTGTAAACTCTTTCAAACTGTTTAAAAAACCCGGATACTGTTTAATTCTCTCCAAAACAGTTCCAACAATAGATTTAAACAGCAACTTCTCAAGGCTGTTGAAGAACACAAATCTGTTTCGTATTTATCAAAACCAGATTCCAAAATAACATCATAAAACTGTTAAAAACAGTTTATCATCTTAACCTCAAAACCAATATCAAACTCAACAGTTGATAATCAATGGTAGTTTAAAAACTCACTTAGATCCTCAAAAACAGAATCATAAACCAAAAATGTTTAAAACATTAATCTGCATCCTTTTTACCCTGAAACAGATTCGAAACAGTAACAGCTTATCTGCAGTTTAAAACAATATAATATCTTCGAAATCCAGATTCAACAATTTAAGCCACAAATACATAAAGGAATCAGTTTCAAAACTACTCACAGTTTATAACCAATGATAGTTTAAAAACTCACAGTTTATACTCAACGATAGTTTTAAAAGAAGACTCACCTTATCAAACAGCTTTCTTGATGAAAATCACACAGCAAAAGCTTTATTCTTAATACAGAATCTTCAAGAACACCTTTAACTCACACACAAGTTCTTTTCTAAGAGAGTGACAGTGATAAGGATAACCTTATCAAACTCTTCTTTAAATATCCTCACCTAGGCGGTGGAGATTAGTTTAGTTATAAAAACTTAAAGGCGGTGAAAGCTTCCTCCAATAGAAATAATCTTGGACGGTGGATTTTATATTATTAAATTCATGCTTTCTTAACCATGAAGATACAATGATTTCACCCGAATAAATAAACTCAATAAATACCACCTCATGCATGCTTCACACTACATGCATACACGTATGAATTATATATATCATGTTATCTTTTCACAATATGCATGATATCATGCTCATATTTCACATAAATGCTTCATGCATTTCTACTTAAATATGCACATTTCACATAATAAATATGTATAATTTACCTCAACCCAGGTTGTCTCAGACCGGGTTATAACAAATTGACTGTTGTGCTTTAAACAAATTAATATCATGCAGTGAGCTCTTTGTACAGCCTTGTTGTGACCGGATAAGCTTCATTCGTGACCGGATAATAGGATATACTTTGTGCGATTTATTTCTTTATCAGATACCCTCTGAGAGTTTTACTTGACTGCAGTGAGTGATATATCTTGACCGATTTAGTCTGTGCTAGTGAGCAGACTAGTGACAGGTTTTGACAGATGAAGTGAGCGATCTACACTGTGTATTGAACCGATTTGTTAGGACTGAAAGTCAGTGTAAAATTGTATTCGTCTTGAAAGTTACTATTGTCTATAATTAAAATAGACATCGTGTTTGACTTTGTATGTAAGGTTTGACTTTGACTAGCCTTTTAATGTTTGACCCTATAAATAGGGTGTTAGTCTTGTAATTGTGAGTAGGATGCTCATTGTAAATTCATACACGTAATAGAAAAGTTTGACTATATTGTGAGATTTGAGTTTCTCTCTCAAAGTTCATCTTGAATGTGCTTAATGTTCATATCCAGATCTGCCATTGTTATTGAAGATTTAATGAAGAATGATTGATTGTGGACACACAATTGGTATCAGAGCCGGACTATGCAAGAAATCAGATAAGAAATCATTGTTTTTGAAGAATTTTTTCTGGAATTTTTTTTGTGTTCTTATTTTGTTCTTCGTGTTCTTCATTCTCTTTGAAGTTGATCCAAATTTTTTTAAAATTCTTGTATTTTTGTGTTAAATCTGTGATCGTTATGTGTGTTTTTGGATTGTGAATCTTTGTTATTCACAAGATTTGTGTTTTGATCTTTATTTTTCGAAGTTTTGGTGAAATTTCTGTTTTGAATTTTTTTTTCGTGTTCTTAATTTTTTCCTAAAAACTAGTGTTTTTTAATTTTTTTTGTTTTTAAAATTGTGTTATTTTATGTTTTTGGCCAGCGCAACCGGATTAGGCCCATCCGGTTTAGACATTTTATCAAAAGCCCACGTCTATTTCTAAATCGTTGCTTAACTGGATTGGAAGGTTTGTGCGATTAAGGGATTGTATCGCAAACTACTTGAGCAGATTCAAATTGAGAGGGTTAGTCTGTAAATCGATCACAACTTGATCGATTTAGGGATTATATCGCATACTGCTTAATCGATTTAAAGTAGTCAACAATCTCTGTTTGAACGATTTAGGCAATTTCAACAGAAGTCTCGAGCGATTTAAAGATTCCATTGAGCGGATATTTGAGCGATTTAGTGTTAGTATTGAGCGGATTCGTACATCCTTTTACCAAACTTTGAATGGATTAGTTCATGTGGTGAGCGTTTAAGAAATAGCAGTGAGCGATAATATTGAGCGATTAAGTAATCTGGTTGAGCAATTTAAAACACAGCAGGGAGCGAAATTGATCGAATTCAGGATCACATCCACTAAGAAATAGTGTGCTGAGTGATTTAATCTAAGCCTTGAGCGATTTAAGTTTAGTCTTGAGCGATTTAGGATATTGTTTGAGCGATTTAGGTTACATCGCACATCCCTTGAGCGGACTAGTGACCGGAGTCGTAATCAAGTTTGATCTTAATCGCACACTGGTTCTTTTTGTGCGAGTTCATCTTAATCGCTTACTAACATCCGATTTACATCTTCATTGTTCCTAAATCAGACAACATTTTATTCTAGTTGGTTCAAGGACTGTCATCTTCATCGATCCTAAATCTTGTCCAACACCTCGACTGCTTCTCAGCTAGATTCGGTTTTGGGGAATGACAGTGAGGCATCCTTAGAAGTTGGCAACTTTCCCAGTATCGTGAGTGTGGATTTTGCAGGTTATTGCTGCCTATTTCATTTTGATTTGAAGTTTAGCGTGCATCAGATTGAGGTCTCATCTGATTTTGGTTGATTTGATGTTGAATCGTGCAAGTAAAATTAGTCAGTGTATTGTAAATTTTTGATTGTTTACACAGTGTTTGAAGTTCAATTTTGTTGTGTGTTTGATGATTGATTTGTATTAGACTTCTCCGAATTAGGTTTAATCAGTCAATAGTTTATTCAATTACCTGCTTCATCATTCAAGGCTTTAGGTGCTCAAGGTTTTATGTAATCTTCTGCTGAAACTATACAGTCTTTGCTGAAACAGTCTCTAATCTTGTGAACCTACTGTTGGGTCTCGGCAGATGGATGGTAAGGATTTAGCAGCAGCAGCAAGTGAAGCTGAATTTATGCTGTCGATTAGCAATAATGATGGTCATGCTGCTGTAACTATTAACCAGATTGGTGCTGTCGCTGAAATTTTATCAGCCACAAGATAATTGTGATTTATCTGTTTCTCTTGCTCTTGTGAGGTTGGATACTAAAAGCAATGAAGAGATGCAGTGAGTTGGTTTGACTGACCAGAGTAGTGAATCTTAATTTCTAAAGGAGCCGCTCAAGTGAGATGCTGTAAATCGGTATCGGTCAACTGTTCGATTTCAATTCATCACAGACTTGTTCGGTTTCTCATAAATTGCTTGTAGGCTTATTCGGATTAGCTTGGTAATCAACGTGTAAATCGATCACATCTCAAGAGAAATTAAGAGTCCTACAAAATTGCTAACTGGTTTGAGTTAATCGTAGAATCGCTGAGCGATTTAGGTTATCACTTGAGTGATTTAGTAAGTTCTCTACTCAAAGCTTGAACGGATAAGGAGTTAATCGCAAAAACCTTGACCGGAGTAATCGGTAAATCGCTCAGTGATTTAGACTATCATTATCGAGAGGATTGCAAAGTGAAAACAGTAGGAAGAGACTGTTGTAAGGTGCTGGTAACAACAAACGAGGGTGAAGAGCCTGATCAAGTTTATACAGAGTGGAAAGCAGAGGTATATTGACAGCATACAGAGGAAGTTGATAATACAGTCAAAGCAAAGGAGGAATAGTGTGTTTGGATTTTATTAAACTGTCTGGAATTCATACAAGGCAGTCAATTTCATTGTTTGGTTTTTCTCACAGGTTGTAAATTGGTTGCTGCAGGGACTCAAGTTCTTCTTGATTTATTGTTTTTGTATTGGTTAATTGCTGATTTTGAATCTTGATTTGTATTTGATGAACCATTCTTGATTCGTGTGGCATGATAGGAAAGGATAACAAGGTTTGTTGTTTTGGCCTTTTTGACAGTAAATGATATAGCTAGGCTGCAATCTGCAATAGTGTTTGTGTTTTGTTCCAAAGTTTTGTAAGCTGCAACAGTGTGCTTTTTGAAGGGAATGTTTATAGCTTATTTCTGTTTTGATCTTTGTTTTGGGCTTGTATCTTTTTGAGTTTTTTTTTTTGATTTTAATTTTTGGATCTTCGTTTATCTGTTTTGGTCTGTGTTAACTGTTTGAGAAATTTTTGAACTATTTTACGTCGTATAAACTGTTTCTTATCAGTTTTAACTGTTTTTGACTATTTTTAACAATTTTTAACTGTTTTCAACAATTTTGATTGTTTTTACCGATTTTTGACCGTTTTTCGTCGTTTTTCTGATTTTTCAACATCTTTTGTGTTTTTGAGCATAATTGTTTTTGATTTCTTTTGATTGATTTCATCGCATTTGATCCTAAATCAATCTTTCTGAAATGGCAGTTTTTTATGAGAGAGAATATCGTGAGCTTAAAGAGAAATACGATAAACTAAATTTTGAGCTTAACAAGAATATATCATGGACAATTCATCTGACTGACTATAATGAGAGAGAGAAAGAAGAAAAGAGAGTTTTGCAAGAAAAGTTGAGCGATCTGATGAAAACTGGTTCTAATTGACAAGAGACAGTTAGTTTGAAGAAACATATCGAAGAATTAACAACTAAACTGCATAGATCTGAACTGAAAGTTGATTTTTTGGAGAGGAATAGAAGTTTAGAAATTAAGAAGGTTTTAAATGCAGAAAGGAATTGGAGAAAAAAAAGAAAAGATTTATTGGTTTCGAGAAACGGTTTGGAGCTAAACGTATATCTTATGAGAATAAGATAAACTCTCTTGAACTGAATGCTAAAATGCTATTAAAGCAAATCTCAGATTTTGAGCAGCTGATCATCTTGGAACGAGTCAAGAATGATCAAGAAGAGAAAGATATCTCTGAAGGCTGTCAGAGTCAATTACAGAAATAATCTGAAAGCATTGATCTAAAGCAGAAGGCTTTAGACGAAGAGAAGAAACAATTTGCTCTTAGAAAAGGAATACTTCAAAGAAGTATACAACAATTGCTAAAGAGCTTGCTAATAAGAAAAAGTGGCTTGACATCGCCTCGGAGAATGACAAGAGCAGCTCAGATGAAGAGAAACGAGAGTTGATAAATCAGAAGAGAAAGTTTGAAATGCTTCAGAAGGAGTTAGAAGGTAAACTCTTGGACACTACAAGCAAATTTTCTGATCTAAAGACAGACCTTGAAACTGAGATGAAGATGAGAATTGAACTTAAAATTAAATTTGAATTAGTTACTGCTGAAAGAAACCAACTTTTACAGAAAGTCAAAGACTTTTCTTGTGCACAAAGCTTAATTGGTTCTCCATCACAGTATAAAACCAGCTTCTATGACTGTTCCAAATCGAACAGTTATTCTAGCAGTCCTAAATCAACTGTTTTTAAGAACAATTCTCGTTCTTCAAATCAATAATATCAAGGGTATGTCATTGGATCGCCCAATTATAATTCAAAAGGTAAAAGCATTTGGGTTAATAAAGCCGATTCTGCTTTATCTCATACACCTGTTGTTACTAACTCTATTCTTCCCTACATTGTGAGATCCACTAATGATTTGATCAATCTTAGCAAGAGAAGAATTATGTGCTCAACATGCAGAACCAATAATTTTGTCAATAACAAAAGGTTAAACAGGTGGCATGGAGATAACAGCTATCAGAACAGTTGGAAAGGTAAGAACAKGTATGATCACAATAACTGGTATGGGTCATATTCTATTTCTGATCATCCTGTTCAAAGTGCTAAAAAGAATACATCATATAGAAATAGATGGTTTGGAAGTTACAACATACCCCAACCCGATACTACCAAAATAGGACCCAAATTCATTTGGGTACCAAAATCTACTTAATCTGGTTTTGCAGGTGTGTCAATTTTGTGCTGATCAGAATATCATTTCAGTGATACACCAATGCAGGGGGAGTTGTAATTTATTCCAAACAAGGCTTCTAACCACTCAGTTTAGAACCCGACCTTAAAATGTTTCCTTTTTAATTTTTTTAGCTTAACTGAAACATTTTTGAAATCAACTTTCTAGGGGGAGTCTCTAGAAGTTTTAAATAAATTTTTTCTGGAAGTAAATATATTTTTGGAAACGAGTACATTCTTTGAACATGTATTTCTTGAGATTTTACTTGTGTAATTTCTCGTCGTACATAACTCCAATACTTGTTTCAACTATTCTTCAAATTGTTATTATCACGTCTCATAAAGAAAATCATTTTCGGTGATAATACGTTCGTTAGTATTCAATGTTTGTTTTCTTAATTTTTTTCTTTGATTAATATACATTTCTATTATTCTTTGAATATCAAAATCTCTAAACTTGTTCTTACAGATCTTCATTCATTTCTCTCATATACCGAATAATCTGATCGTTGTCGCGTCATTCATTATTAATTGTGCTTAAATCCATATTTCTTGATCAATTTTTATCTGATCATTGTGCTTATTTGCATTAATAATTTTGATCAATCATTATGATTGTTAGCTCTCATCATCTTTGAATGTAAAAGTATCGAAAAAGTAACACAGCAAGTTTTGACAGAAGAT
>NW_020204239.1:0-1015 GCF_001531365.2 Cynara cardunculus var. scolymus
TTTAAAGTAATGGTTATTAATTATGTTACTGCTAGAATATGCTATTTATGAACTGCATTTCATAAATATTTGTATCTTCTTAAACCGCCCAAGTGTTGACCGGTTTATTCTTAAACCGCCCAAGTGTTGTCCGGATATCTTCTTAAACCGCCCAAGTGTTGACCGGTTTATTCTTAAACCTCCCAAGTGTTGTCCGGATATCTTCTTAAACCGCCCAAGTGTTGTCCGGATATCTGTTCAAACCGCCCAAGTGTTGACCGGTTTATTCTTAAACCGCCCAAGTGTTTTCTGGATATCTTCTTAAACCGCCCAAGTGTTGTCCGAATATTTTCTTAACCCGCCCAAGTGTTAACCAGATTAAGAGCTAATCCATTCAAGCCATATCCGATTTATCTTTTTCTACTCCAAGTAATTGTCCGGATTTCATATCCGGACAAGGTTGACCGGACTTCAAATCCGGCTAATGTGTTGAAGCTTTTGATATGAAATGGGGGTGTAACCGCGAGAGAGATGAAAAGGCGGTGTAACTGCGAGAGAGATGAAATGGTGGKGTAACCGCAAGAGAGATGAAATGGCGGGGTAACCGCGAGAGAGATGAAAAGGCAGTGTAACCGCGAGAGAGATGAAATGGCGGTGTAACCGCGAGAGAGATGAAATGGCGGTGTAACCGCGAGAGAGATGAAAAGGCGGTGTAACCACGAGAGAGATGAAATGGCGGAGTAACCACGAGAGAGAAGAAATGGCGGAGTAACCGCGAGAGAGATGAAATGGCGGAGTAACCGCGAGAGAGATGAAAAGGCGGTGTAACCGCGAGAGAGATGAAATGGCAGTGTAACCGCGAGAGAGATGAAAAGGCGGTGTAACCGCGAGNGTGTAACCGCGAGAGAGATGAAAAGGCGGTGTAACCGCGAGAGAGATGAAATGGTGGTGTAACCGCGAGAGAGATGAAAAGATATGTGATAGATATAGATAAAATGTTTGTGATATACAGGTTTGATTCTAAACTGCTAGTTTA
>NW_020204239.1:1960-8559 GCF_001531365.2 Cynara cardunculus var. scolymus
CTTCTGGTTCAACATGAACACTTAACAATATAAGGAATTTCTATTCTATCGCCTCAGGTTGGTCTAGGGCAATGGATATTCATAAATTATGCAACACACACATAATCATGCTTTTCACACAATTAGTTGTGTACCCATGCAATGCGGCGGGGTATAAATTTTATATAAATGTAAGTGAAAATATCGATTGATGATTACAACAAATAAACACATGATTGTCATAGAAAGACCAAACCAAATGGAAAACGCTTTTCGTTTTGGTTTTGAATATGAATATGTTATTTTGAATGAATATATACATATTTTTGGCAAAAAAAAAAACCTTTTATAGCCGGCATGTTAACCAACAAAACTCGTCTTACAGAACTCCGTGACAACATCAGCAAGTGCCTCATATAATCTGTGGTCAGAGAGTACAAGGAGCACATAAAGTGTATGGTGATCCTTGTGTCAAGAATGTTCGACATCTAAAGATACAGATATGATGACTTATTATTCGTAATTGTTCAAGGGACAAAAATAATATTTCAGAAAAATATAAATCATTAAAATAGACTGGGCCCAATACTTTAAATCCAAACCTGCATGTCCTCATTCACCTTCAGCTCCAACATCAGCCCTAATGTCCTCATATTCATTATAGAAGTCCTAAAAGATATTATCTGCATAGGGTAGAACCAAACAAACTAAAAGCAAACAAACATGTCAATACCATCTAACCTTACATTTGGTAAAGTTAAACATTGTTAAGTTAGTTTGTGTAAAAAACAACTTAGATCATGACATGTGCAAAAAAAAAAAACTTCAAAACTGAAGTGTATTCAATATGTAGCATCATAAACATTGATGGAAACAAAATGATATAATAGGAAAAGGTAGAGAAGTAGTCATGCATAATTCACCTAAGCACCCCAACCTAGATCAAATGAAGAAATGGCAGATCGTGGAGACCAAGATCCTTCTTATCTACAAGCAATAACCAGAGCTGCACAAAATGATACAATAGAAAAAGGTTCGATGAACACCATCATATGAGTAGCTAGCAAGAAGAGAATTATTCTTTCTTTTTTCCAAGCAAGGAAACGATAAAATTCCACAATTTCTTTTTATAGAATTAAATTGAAACAATGCAATTTGCAAATAACTAACCTAATATGATTTCTACTCCGGATCCCTGGGGTTACGAGGCAGTAAATACCATATATCTGAATCCTGACACTTGGGCAAGGTATATTGCTACCTCTAACATATTCCGATTGCAAAAATCGGGTATACACTTGAGAGAAAAGATAAGAAAAACACAAATTTTTTTACAATTATACAGTAAAGCAAATAGGCATTCTTGTAAATACCTTAATCTTTTGAAAAAAAATAAAATTTACAAACAAAAATGGTGATCTACATCGCGAAACGAGATACTTGTAGATATTACAGTAGAATAGTGATACCTTTGAAGAAATAGTGATACCTTTGAAGATGAAATATTTCCAGAGGTTTTTARCAAAGAATGTGTAGAAGGTCCCTAGAACAACAAAGACCAATTTTGTGTGTGTAATACAGACTAATGTACATAATATAAACAAAAGTGGGATTATAAATATGAAGCCTAATCCCTTTCTTTTCTCATTTGCACTTTAGCTTATCTGCAGATTGCTCGTTTGAGTAGGAAGATAATAAGTCCTTTTCTATATAAATTTCCACAAAGGGGCATAAACTTGATTTCAGATGATTCAAATCCAATCCCACAGGCATTCATTGACTATTCAGCATATGAATGACGGTAAAAAACATTAAAGAAAAACTTGCTTTAATGATGCAAGAAGGTTGGATGACAAGAAATAATTAATCCATTTGGAAGGAATGAAGCTAACCTGAGACAACTCTAAAATTTCATTGTGATCTTTCTTTAATTCATTTGGGACGGAGCGAGCAAGCTTTCTTTTCCCAACAGTAATCACTTCAAAACCACTTCCTAACACCTAAAGATCAAAGTAGCCATTCTAAGTATGTCACCATATAAGGTACACGACAAAGTTGAGACATCTATTAGCACTGTTTTGATGACTTCTATAGAACACAGACACGGTACCTTCAGTTTACCAATCGCACGCAAGCAATAATCTTCAGACCCTACCTCATGGGCACCCTTTCATCTCTGACTTAGAAGCTTGCAGAGTTCCTCCAAGTTGATCACACCCCTGTTATGGGGTCTAGTAGCCAAGCAGACATCAACAATTTGCACCCCCTGATAAGCCATATAAATTTATTTGTTTCTATGTGGAAGCATATTGATAAAGAATCTATGAGAAGTTTAGAACTCTAAGGTCCGTTTATCAAACACTTACTCGGGTAAGTGCTTACCAAGTCATGTTACCTCACCGGATGAATATGGTAAGGACCAGAAATCTTACCCGGTAAGAGCGAGACAAGGACCATGAATCTTACTCGGTAAGTGAGGGCAATGACTCTTACCATGTTAAGCGCTTACCGGGTAAATTGTTGCATATGATGTCGTTTTGGTTTTATACAGAATGGTAAAGAGGCCGGACAAAAATCTTACATGGTACGTAAATAATAGTGTTACCAGTAAGCACTTACCGGATAAGTATTTGGTAAACGGCCCCTAAGCTACAGATTAAGCTTTCACATTCAGATACACCCAAATATAGTTATATATTTAGTTTATCAAGACTAACAACCCCAACAACAACAACAATAATGTATAAATCGTTCCGTGCATGTTTTAAAAATCATACGACCTCTTTACGTCCCCAAGCTATTTAAATGCCTAAGATGTTAATCCCTTCCATTCACATTCATATACACCCAAATATAGTTATATATATAGTTTATCAAGACCAACAACAACAACAATAATGTATAAATCGTTCCGTACATGTTTTAAATATCACACAACCTCTTTACGTCCCCAAATGAAAGTTTAAAGTGTTGTGCATATGAAAGATCCCAATAATGGATTTCACTGTTGTGGTGGAAATATCTGAAACAGGTTAAGGCAGAGTCTCGGATTCAGGGTTTTGCTTCATAGCTTTCAGACAATTCCTCAACAACAAAAAAACCACTTTTCACAATTATGCCAAGAATGTATGTAAAAGTGGTTAACCAACATTTGGAAATATTAAAGTAGCAGATACATGATCCAACAAACTATAGGAGGATGTAATATTAAGCACTCCCACAGAAAAAGAATAAAAACACAGAAGCAGAGCTCATCAGATATGGGGAACACCATAGGTAGATATATGCGAACACAAAAGCAGCAATAAATTTTTCTACTTTAAAGATATAAATCCAATGGTCTCATCTTAAACCTGGGGAGCAGAAGCAAAAACAAGCACGTACCAAGTTCATAATAGAAATCACCGATTCCTAGGAGCTCAACCCAAAAACCTTTATTTGATGCCAGTGGGTCTACTCCTACTTTCGCACACATCTCGTGAAAATGTGATATGAAAGCAGGGTTCTTGCGAATATCATTCTGCACTTAGTATAACAGTGTGAGAGCTGTGAGAAAACTTGCAACTTTTCTTTATATCATTACAATTGTTGTGGACTCTTGCAGTCGAAATCCATCTTGAAATCACAAAGCAAAGAAAGTGAAACGAGAGAAGATGAGGAATTGTGGTGGAGGAGAGCAAGATGGAGACTCGAGAGACATGGAGGAGATGACCATGCTTTTGAAGCTTTGGTTTTGAATTTTGAATTTGAAATGGAAAAGTAAAAGTTGAACATAGTGAAGACTGTGATGGAGAAAGAGGTCTGAAACCTTTCTAGTTAAAACCCTTGAATTAAAATCTTGTACATTGTGCTTTGTGAGTTGTATTAAGAGATTTTTTAAATCTAGGCTTTAAAGAACAGTACCATGTGCTTATAGAGTTGTAATTAAGATTTTGGCCTAAATGTTTATTAATGTAGTATAGATTTCTTAACTGGAGCATATCTTTAATACAACCGATTAAGTTCTCTATTATATGTAAATTAAACATAGGTGATCAGGCTTTGTTTAATTGACATATAATAATATGACCTGCTTTGCATAAATATGTATTTAAATCACTTAAAAACTTTTTTGAAAATATTTGGGTATAGTTTGTGGTTTTTAAGGAAAAACCAGTGTTCAGTATAATTGATGCTCTGATACCAAATCTATCACACCCCGTTAAAGCGGAAACACGAGATGTAACAGGTAAGCGAGTCACAGCAGCATATATTAAATAACACCATTCAAGTTTTACAAAAATTCGAATTTAACATCCATAACCAAGTTGAAATAGAATAATTCTTTACAAAAACTTCAAAATGAACTTAATCGGTGTCGCCACATATATGCTCCAAAAACTTCATTTCTTACTTAAATCCTGAAAAGCATGAACAAAAAACAACGTCAACTACAAAGAGTTGGTGAGTTCATAGGTTTTCATATGCCAAAACATTACAATGCATAAATCATTTACTTGCAAACTTATACATAAACTTTTGCACATAATAAATGTAAATATACCACGATGTTCAAAAACTTGAGACGCTACAGAGCCTTTCCTGACCAATGTGCCCCATTATTTTACGAACGACCATAAGTAGCCCGTACACTCACTTAGATCCCACAGTTCGTAATAGTACTAATTCAGCGGTGGTCCAAATTTCACATGATTAGACTAATAAAAACATAGGTAATGTGCACTCCTTTCTGGGTGGGACTGTCAACACAATAGCAGCTATCCATAATTACCACGGCCCGATGACATGCCTGAGTTAACAAGTAGCGTTTACGGACGGGGACTTTATTTGGAAACATACTCTCAAGTACATCAATTTAACATTTATATCATAGTGCAAAACCGTCAATATTTCGTGACATAAACAAATCTCGACTAAACAGTTCTGTAGTCCAACAGTTTTAAACAAATCGTGACTAAACAGTTCTTTAGTCCAACTGTTTCATAAATAAACAGTATAGTTTGCATAACTTCATGCTTTTCCCCCAGTTTAAGTAAACAAAAAGCATTAAAAGTGGGGCCGTGAATACTCACAAGTTTGCTGATGAATATCCAAGGACTTTACGACATTTGAAGCGCTAAACGTTCGCCCTAACCTTCCTAAACAGTCCAACATCCAGAAATTAGATCACCTACGAGTTCTCGATAAAGATAAAGTTAAGTATGTCTTATGTAATGCCATTGAGTTTTCATGATTTAAAGTTGATACTTATGCCATTTGCTCTTTGAAATAGACCAGAAATATATATATTTTAAAATCAAAGTCCTTTGCACGTAAAGCTGTCATTTGGACATAATGTTAATTCTGTGTTCTGGAATTTTTGGTCTCACAAATTACTGTCAAAAGGAACCTTCCAAAAGTCATTTTGTGTCCACATTTTTATATCAACAATAATAATGAGTTAAACAGATTTTTTCCAAATATCAAGAATTTTGGATGGGTTTAAGACACTCATTAATACCCTACCACTTTGAGTGACACAGTCCCCAAGACAGATTGCACACTTTTCAAGTGGCGGCCATTTGGGGGGGTCTAGACTCATCATTTTTCAGTGATTTTAACTTTATTTTAAAGCTAACACATAAGGCTAACTTACAGAAAAAGAATCACCCATTTTTAATAAGTTTTGAAGAAGATATGACCGATTTAAGATGCATGCAAGATTCTGTCAGCAATGCTCTTTTTGCACCATAATCTTGTATCAAGAACTTGAAGGCTCAAAACTTAATATGTTTGTATGAGACCAGTTGCATTAGAAAGATAACTCATAAAGTACGTTTTAAAAGAAAAATCAGAACATTTGGACTTTTATTTTGAGAGTTACAGTCGACACAAATGCTAACAGAAATTGTCAGTTTTCAAAATACATCTTTTAATGATTAACTTCTACATGCAATGAGGTTTTATCCTACTTTCATTGAGTTCAAAGTTCGTGGATCATAGATTATCATCATTTTGAAGACATTTTCATGTCTTTGATATATAATCTCCCCTTTTTGAATTCTCCAGAAATTTTAATTACAAGAACGAGAAGTAGGTGTAGAAAAATGAGAATCTTTGTTATTATATAAAGGTAAGATAACTAATCTAATAACTTTTGCTTGAAATATTGAATATTCTTCAAGATTGACAGATTTTTAATGATGCTTGAAGATGAACTCGGAGGGAGGGGTTTGATTTAGAGAGAGAGAGAGATTAGGGAGAGGAAAAGTTTTTGCAAAATGAGGATGAAAAATGAGAGTTTTCAATGAATGTGGGGTATTTATATGTGGGTTTAAAGAAAGGAAATGGATTGGCCTCTTAAGGCCCAAGTCCAATAAAAATTTTATTTTTCTTCTAAACAAAATAAGGCCCATTTAAATTTATAACCAAAAATGCAATTTGCCAAACATTGATAAAAATAACATTATTAAATCAAAGCTCCACCTTTTTGGTAAAACTATTTGGACATTCAAATGAGACTTTTGTATTTTAGTTTGGACTTAATGTTGGGTCCGAAAAACCTAAGCGTTCCCTAGATCCGGTCAAATCCGCGAATCTTAAACCCAACGCTCCTGTAGCAATGCAGGAGCATCCCACAT
>NW_020204239.1:8739-10059 GCF_001531365.2 Cynara cardunculus var. scolymus
TGTTGGGTCCGAAAAACCTAAGCGTTCCCTAGATCCGGTCAAATCCGCGAATCTTAAACCCAACGCTCCTGTAGCAATGCAGGAGCATCCCACATCGGTGAGTCTAGGGAGATTCGGCTTCCTTATAAGGAAGTGGGAGTCTTACTCCTACCAGTGATGCATTTTAAAGCCGTGAGGGGTTGTGCTGACCAACCTAGAGCGGACAATATCACGTGGGCGACTCCCTAGTGCAGTTACCGGTCCAACACTTATAATATCAACTTTATTACATTTAGAGCATTTTTAATATATTTGGCATTATATAAGTTAACTTTATCAGTTACCCGTCGAAACAAGGTTTTTCTGAACTATAATTTGGGACGTAAGCCAGATGAATTCTAATCAACATGACTAGATCCTAGAAAAATATAATTCTAAATATAGAAACCCTATAAAGGTGCTAACCTGACGCTCCAAAAATGACAGATGTCACAGCAGCAGGCCCTGGACCTGTTCTTCTTCCACAGTCGTACGTTGTCGGCCAATGTGCGCACTCGATCCTTGTTGCATCGTTATTCCATGGTGTGAAGAAGAGTGTTTGTTCGATCTTGCTGTTGTGTAAGACTCTTTCTTAGTGCAATGGTAGGCTCAACTGACCTGGCAACAAACTTTGCATTTATCTCATTGAATGATGAGATAAGTGCCTTGAACAGAGCCCAGAGATCGGTTCTGGTGGCAAAATCCGTGCTTGATGTAGGTGGCGGTGGCACAGAGGTGGTGGTGGATGTCGATGGAGGATTGGGAAGGTTGGCGATGAGATTCCTCACCCTACAATGAAGGAGAAGAAGGGTGCATCGAAGGATGGGCCTGTAGAGGGAGGTGGAGGTGGTGGAGGTTGGGGTATGTTGGCTAGTATAGTGGCTGGGAGTTGGGTTAGGGTGTTTTGTATGGCGGTCATTTGGGTCGTGAGGGAGGCCAGGGTTTCATTGATTGATGAAGTTGTTTGGGGTGGGGTTTGTTGAGGGAGTTGGGAGAGTATGGTGGCTGATAGGGAGTTAAGGGTCTAGAAGATGGTGTTTATTTATGTGGTGACGGAGGCTAGGTTCTCATAGGTTGCAGTTGCCTGGGCCGTGAGAGTGGATGAGGAGTTGGTTTCTTTGGGTGGCAAGGGAGGAAGTGGTGTTGTGGTGTTGGGTGACGGTTTGTTGAAGCATTTGGAGACGGGTGGTATTGTCTCGGGTTTGGGTGGCAAGGGTGGTAAGGGTCTGTTGAAGGGTGCCAAGGGATTGTTGAAGGGTGGTGGTATCGATGGATGGTGGGTTTTCAATAATCCCTTGATGA
>NW_020204239.1:10275-11517 GCF_001531365.2 Cynara cardunculus var. scolymus
CAATGTTTTGCATTTGTAGAACCAAATATGATGTCGTCCACATATATATGAACAAGTAAGATATCACCTTTGTGCTTTTTGAGAAAGAGGGTTATATTGATTGTACCTTTTTCGAATCCATTGTTGATGAGAAGGGTATATAGTGTTTCATATCAGGCCCTGGGTGCTTGCTTCAGCCCATAGAGAGCTTTGTCAATAAAGTATACATAATTTGGATGTTTTGGATATTCAAACCCAGGGGGCTGCTACACGTATACTTCTTCTTGAAGTTTTCCGTTTAGGAAGGCAGACTTGACATCCATCAGATAAACTTTGAAGCCTTTGTGAGCTGCATAGGCTAGGAATATCCAGATGGCCTCAAGTCTTGCGACGGGAGCAAATGTTTCAGCATAGTCAATCCCTTCTTCCTGGCAGTAGCCCTTGGCAACAAGCTTGGCTCTGTTCCTTATGACTATGTCATCTTCGTCCTTCTTGTTTAAAACCCATTTGGTTCCTATGGCCGTCTTTCCTTTGGGTAGAGGCAGAAGAGACCATACTTTGTTTCTTTCAAACTGGAGTAATTTTTCTTCATTGCGTCGATCCAGTTTGGGTCTAGTAGGGCTTCTAAAATTTTCTTTAGTTCCATCATGCTCAGAAAGTTGGCGAAGAGGTATTTATTGGCAGTGGCAGATCTCGTCCTGACACCAGAGGTTGGATCACCAATGATTTGGTAGTGTGGGTGATCTTTTGTCCACTTGGTGCATGATTAGGGTTCTGGAGCAACAAGATGCAGTTCTTCATCGACTGGTGGGACTGCTTGCTCCCCTTCGAAGAGATCATCTCCAGAGTTGGACTTTGGTTTTTGATCTTGATCTGAAGGCACAGAAGAAGTAGAAGGTGGAGAAACATGAGTTTTAGTAAGAGATGTACCTTTAGCATTGGAGACTTCATGTTCTTCATCGGTTCTTTAGATAGATTTTGCAGTTGACACATGTCCAGAGATTACTTCTTTGTCGAAGATGTCTTCAAATAATTGAGCTAACTCTGATTTTTTGGGTTTGGCAAGTAATGAATCAGATGCTCTTCTTTGAAGTCCGAGTTCTGAACTGTTGTGTCCAGAAGTCATTGGTGTGGAATCATGAAAGGACACATTGATTCTTTCTATGACTATTCTTGTCCTTTTGATGTAGACTCTGTAGGCCTTGGCAATTTGAGAATAGCCCAAAAAAATCTCTTCATCAGCTTTCTTGTCGAACTTAACAA
>NW_020204239.1:11887-14429 GCF_001531365.2 Cynara cardunculus var. scolymus
TCAACCCAGGTGTATCTGGAGTATTCATCAACCACTAATAACATGTACTTCTTTCAAGAGAGAGTTTGAGTTGATATAGGCCTACAGAGGTCTATATGTACCATGTCCAAGGGCTTGGTGCAGGAGGTTTCTGACTTGCTTTTATGTGAGGCCCGTCTTAGCTTTCCCATCTCACAGGCTAAGCAAATATGATCTTTTTCGAATTTGAGATCCAGAATTCCCTTGACCAACTTCCGTGTGGCTAGTTTTCGTAGTGAATCAAAGTTGAGATGTGAGAACTTTTGATGCCATAGCCAATTTTCATCGCTCTTATGAGACACAAGACAAAGGATGTCTTGTCCCATAGAGGATTCAAAATCTAGATGATAGAGATTTCCTTCTCTTTTTACCTTGATGATTGTTTGACCAGGCTTTGTTTCTATGATACAGAAACCTTTGCGGACCCTGACTTCAAGACCCTTGTCACAGAACTGGCTTATGCTTAGTAAGTTGTGCTTCAAACCTTCATCATAAGCCACTTTGCTGATGGAGATGTTGCCTTTGATGAGAGTGCCATATCCCTTGATTGTACCCTTGCTGTTGTCTTCAAAAGTCACAGAGCCTCCAGATTTTTCGATGAAGAAGGATAGCTGACTTTTATCACCAGTCATGTGCCTGGAGCAACCTGAATCCATGTACCATGGTTGCACATGCTGGTCCTGCGAGACAAATTAAGGGGTTTTAGGTACCCATTTCTTTATGGGTCCACGTTTGTTAGTAGGGGGTACCACTCTCTTTTCATTTCCCTTAGCCTTTGTAGGTTTAGGTTTATTAGTATTTCCCTTGCCCTTGGGTTTGGGCTTCTTCACGTTTTCATTGGTTTTAACTTTGTATCGATAAACGTGTTGGGAGAATGGGAAGTGATGTGTCAACATGTGATTCCTCAGGTTTTGTAAAAGAGTTAAACATTGACAGTTATGATGCTTTGGATATGGATGTCTAGCATTCTTTTTATTCAATGAAAATGAAGAAGTAAATGCAGGAGATATAAATCCTGTCCTAGCTTCGGTTGTTTTTACAAACTTCCTATCTAGTTCAGATTTTTTATTTGAAGAGGTCTTTGGCTTTACTTCTTTTCTCCTGAGGAAAGTCTGCTTTTCTTCAGCTGAATGAGAGGAAAAGTGGTGGTTAGTTTTCTCAGAGACAGGCCATTTCTGTTTTTGCTCCCGAGTAAACTTAATGAACTTGAAGGATGTACTAGGGCCTTGTGAGTTATCTTTGGCAGATTTGCTATTTCTCAGCTTTCCCTTTCCTTTGTCCGAAGATTTCATCAGTGATGGAATAACAGTTTTCATTGAGGATTTGAAGTTTTTACGCTTTTTACCCTTAATGTTTTTTGATGATTCACATATTATTTCTTCTTCAGATTCCGAATCGAGAAAGTCTCTTGCTGATTTCTTGAAGTTAAAATTATCATGAATGTCTGTGGCAGTAGTGGGTTTAGAGGTTGATGCTTCAGAGTGATCTATCTGAGGTTCCATCGATTCTGACTTAGATGAACTTCCAGTTTTACTTGGATGTTTCATCAACTCATCAGCTGATGGTTCCTCATTAGGATTCTCCTTTTTATCAACAGTACTTACTGATGAAGTGGGATTGACAATCAAAGTATCTGGTTTGACCATAGGGTTTCCATTTGTCTCTGATTTGGAGGTGTCATTCCTTCCATCAGAATTCTTACTTGTACTGTTCTTGTACACAACATTCTCAAAATGTTGTCTTAAAACGACAGTTTTTCCATCTACTTTAACTCTTTTAAAGTTTGCTTTTGGTTTTGGGAGAAATTCGGGTTTCTGAATGCATCCAAGTTTGAAAGTGGATTCAAGGGTGGATTTCTTTGATTCGATGAAGGAGTCCAATTCATTGAATCTAATCCCTTGAGTGTCCCTTTGACCATTTAATTTTTCATAAACATGTTGGGCATCTTTATACTTCTTCATCAGAAGTTCATTGGTTTGAAGCTTCTGGTGAATGATTTCCCGTTCCTTTTGAAAGAAATCTTTAAGAGCAACTGAATTTAGTCTCTCTGCCTCGGATTCTTTTAAGGCCTTAGTTTTCATTTTCAAGTCCTTAGTTAGTCGTTTGTTTAGTTCCAGAAGTTTATCTTCCTCTGATTTCTTAAGTGTGGTGATGCGAGTCTTTTCCTTAGCAAGTTCTGCTTTTTCTTCGGTTAGAAGGTCAGTCTCTCTTTTGTAGAAACTTGCTTCTTTTTCCGCTTTTAGTCTTTCAGATGTTTCAAAATTTAATTTCTCTTTTAATTTAAAGAAATCATCTGAAAGTTTTATCACCCTTAACTCTGGCTCGGATGGAGTGGAGTTGGTTTCATTGGAAGTAGACTCACATACCTGATCATCAGATTCTGCATTGGACGTGGCCATCAGACAKATGAGTGCTTTGTCTTCWTCATCTGATGAAGAATCAGACACCCAGTTTTCTTTCTCAGCCATCAGGCTTCGCTCACTCGGATTATACTTGTATTTATTCTTGTAATAGTCAGCATTCT
>NW_020204240.1:0-1078 GCF_001531365.2 Cynara cardunculus var. scolymus
CAGCATACAGAGCCTACATCCCCAGGACTCGAATCGTGGTTGTCAGCACAAATGTAAGATTTGATGATTCTTTTCATGTGACGAAGGAAAAGTTCACAGAAGAGTTGAAAGTCCAGGCCAACAAATCTCCAAACGCTACAATCACACCAGAACTCGAGCAGCTGTTTACAGAGTGGTACGAAGATAGCGCAGAACCTGAAAGACCCTCTGTAGTAGTTGCCAATCCAGATCAAACAGAAAGCCCTTCCACAACACCTCTCACAGAGGACACTCCCATCCCTTCATCCTCTGTGACTCCTTCCCAAGATGATTCATACACAGAAGCTGCACCTACAATCGAAAGTCCTCCAATCTCATCTTCTAATGATATTCTACTAGAAGAAGCTTCTCTAAATAAAAGTCCTACGGTTCCATCCTCCATTGAAGCTCAAGAGCCTAAACAAGACTCTGCATCTCAACCTCCTTTTCAAATTGCACAAGAATTGGTGCCCTCTCTTCAACCACATCACGTCTCTAAATGGACCCAAAGTCATCCACAATCTCAAATCATAGGAAAACCTTCTGCAGGCGTCAAGACATGAGCCACAGCAAACTTTTGCTTATTTACCTGCTATGTAAGTGAAATTGAGCCCAAGACAGTTGCAGAGGCTCTGGCAGATACCTTATGGGTTGATGCTATACAAGACGAGTTAGTTCAATTCGAGAGAAATCAAGTTTGGACACCTGTACCTCTGCCAGCCGGGAAGCTCGCTATTGGCATGAAGTGGGTTTTTCGAAACAAGAAGGATGACCAAGGGGTAGTGGTGAAGAACAAGGCAAGGCTAGTTGTGAAGGGTTATTTCCAAGAAGAAGGAATTGACTACGAAGAGACCTTTGCCCCTGTAGCCAGACTGGAAGCTATCCGTATCTTCTTCGCGTTTGCTGCTCACAGAGGGTTCAAAATATTTCAAATGGACGTCAAGTCAGCCTTTCTGAATGGCAAGCTCAAAGAAGAAGTTTATGTCAAGCAACCCCTAGGGTTTGAAAGTGATAAATATCCCAACCATGTCTATTTCCTAGACAAAGCTCTGTATGGCCT
>NW_020204240.1:1899-3500 GCF_001531365.2 Cynara cardunculus var. scolymus
CATAAGGTACCATTTTCTTAAACATCAAGTAGAAGAAGGTAACGTGGAGTTGTTTTTTGTCAAATCTGAATTTCAATTAGCTGACCTCTTTACAAAGGCCCTAGATGAGAAAAGGTTTAACTTCCTTTTAGAGAAAATAGGGATGTCATGTACAGAGTCTTAAGTGATGATAGTCTTAATTCTTTATTCATATTTTGTATATAGTTTTCTCTTTTAAATTTAATTCTGTAAATAATTTAAATTTCTTRAATAATCTTTCGCTTGATTCTTTAGTCAACAGGTTTAATCACGGAGAGGCTTGCATGGTTAAGGGGGAGTCGTTGTTTTTCAAAAGATAAAACCTTTAGAAGAATAAATTTTTTTAGCTCACAGAACCTCTGTGACTGCTTACAGAAGCTCTTTGAACGGATCTTCTGTGGCACTTCTTCTTAAAGATTTTAAAATGGTTTTTATTCGAGGGGGAGCTAAGGAAGCTGGCTCAGAGGGGGAGTTTTCTAAACTTAAAATCACAGAAGATGCAAAAACGTTTTAAGTATCATGTTCTCAGAGGTCATCTCATCAGAACCTCTGGTGCTTCCAACAGAGGCTCTGTGAGTTAAGCTGAGCATATACTGATCTCTCTGTGGATTTTTATAAAACCCGTTTAGGTATAAAGGTGAAACATTTGAAAGAAGGCCCGACACATATCACAGAGGCTCTGTAACCCTTAGGCCTCTGACAGAACTCTCTTGATAGTTCTCGTCTATTGATATAGTGCGCGTGGTTCTATGGATAAGGGTAAGAACTCACACGCGCGTGTCAGAAAACGGAAGCGCATGTCATTAATCGCGCGTCTTCCAATACGGCGTGTCATAACTTTATGAACCGTTTCACCACCCAAAGTCACTCATTACCTTTGACGGTTTATTATTTTTTAAATCCCCTACCTATAAATACCCTCTTTCCCCCCATTTTAAACCTTACGCTCTCATAATTATCAGACGAACCCAGAAAACCTGCAACTCTCTCTCTCTCAAGAAAACCTGCAACTATGTCTTCTTTGAGTGCATCCGCCCAGTCCGTCAACGTCTCAAGTGACAACGACGTCACTCAGGCGCAAGCTTTAACCTCACACGCTCTCTCCTTTGTTCAGAACAAATACGAGAAAATCGTATTGGTGAAGAAGCCCAACAACTACTTCTTCGTCCCATCATTATAAGGTTTTCCTGAATCCACCTATACTCTCATTTCAATTCTTAAAAATCATCCACTTTTTACGCTTTAACTGCCACACGCCCCACATCAGAAACCTATATTACACAGTTCCTTCTTAGCACTTATCTCACTACCCTCGATAACTCAGGGCTAACCATTGTTGGTTATGCCTCTCACCCAGTGAACAAATCTTTGGTTCCACTGGAGTTGAATGTTGAGATTCTTCGAACTGCTCTTCACCTCCCCACTATTGCCCAATTGAATCTAAACTCTTTTGCTGCTACTCCCTCAGATGAGGAACTCATTAACTTTCTGACATTCCATTCTTACGCAACCCCCATTTCAAAAAGAACCCAATTTAGGCGTAAGAATTTACCCCCCCTTTGGAACACCCTTTTCTCGATAAT
>NW_020204240.1:5081-6863 GCF_001531365.2 Cynara cardunculus var. scolymus
CGGGCATGAAATCTACAGAACACCATTAGGCTCTCCTCAAGGAGATGTTCAAGGATATGGTGGAAGTCCCCGAGCAGGCCACTCTATGCCAGCCGTTGAGGGCGCCTCATGCTCCGAGGCAGAAGGATCACCATGTGTTGGTGGTCTGAGTTCCCAGAACGACTTTGTGACAAAGGGGGAGCTTAACGCCTTTGCCATAGAGTTGTTCACAAAGATGGACGAGTTGAAAAGCTTGTTCATCTCCCAGCAACAGCTTCAGGATCTTACACCAATTACAGAGGCTCTGAAGGAGCTTTCTGCCACAACCACATAGTTGAAACTTTCATTGGCGACCCTTCAGAGCTCTGCCATAAAGAAGGACGATCTGATAGAGGCCTTCCAAGAAATATCCCTCAACCCCTCCTCACTCCAAGCTCTAAAAGATGAACTTTCAGACATGGCAGAAAAGTTTGCAGGCGACTTCGTCACAGCGGGCTACACAGACTATTCCTTATTCCGCGACGAGATCAAGGAAATGTTTTCCTCTGCGGTCACCTATGGCATCCAGTCCAAGTCCTCAAGTGCCAACATCAATCACTTGGCCACTCACAGAGAACTGGAGGCCATGGTAGATGCGCTAGGGGACTCTGTGATCAGCCAACTCTCATTTCTGAAGATGGAGATTCTCTCTTCCAATGATAAAATCGCGGAACGTATGACCAAGCTTGCCAAGGAAGGTGAGCTCCTTCATGTAGAAGTTCTATCAACAGTCTCCAAACTCAAGTGGGCTACAAAGCTTGACTTGATGAACGCCTCTGCGGGTGCGGAGAAGGTAATTGAAAAGATGTACAAGGCAGCCACTCGAATTCTTTGCCATTTAAGGAGGGCTCCCCTTACAACGTGCAAGGCTGCTGCCAAACCAAGCCATGACGATCATGCGAATGATGATGATCGTCATGAGGCGGAGAAGGAGAAAGAGATGAAAAAGAAGGCCCCAGCCCCAAAGCTCAAAAAGAAGACAGCCAGAGCACCTGCCAAAGGCATAAAGATTGGGGAACCCACAGCTGCTGACAGAGAAAAGAAGAAGGCTGCAGAGCCTACAGGCAAAGGCAAGGCCATAGCCGCAGAGTCCTCAAAGAAAGGGTCTTCATCAAGTACAGAGACTCCAGAGCCATTTGATGAAGAAAAACATGCTGGTGAAGACACCGAGATCATAAAAGCTTTAAAGATATCCTTGACAGAGGCTCAGGCAAAGAAGCGCAAAGTGCCCATGCATTACAGAGAAGGTGAGGCCAAATCTTTTGTATTCCCACAAGTTCAAGTCCCACCAGTCCAACAGCAGACAACGTCCACGGGTACGTTTGACGCTTTTCAAGGAACGGTCAAGCCAATCCTTGTAGAGGGGTCTACCCAGATTCCAATCCTAGAAGAAGAGGAAGAGAAACCCAGGATGCCAACAGAGACAGCCACGGTAGGACGGGTCTCTGAGATTTTTGAGTCAATGAGCAAAATTCCAATTTTCAAGCCTCGCACAGAGCCCGTCACTACTCCAGAAGAAGTTTTAATATGGAAGTACTCTGTAGCCGACAAAGAACCCCCGTATGACCCAAAACTTACAGGAATACTTTCACCAATCTCCAAGTACCACTTCACAAGGCTCACCAGGCCCAGAGAGCAGGTCTTCTCAGAGTACGCAATTACAAGTCTCAAGACAATTACTCTAAGAACTCTGATGAAGAAGCAAGTGCTCTACGCACAATATGTGGTAAGGAGAGAAGATGGAAATTTTTATACCTTCACCGA
>NW_020204240.1:9113-11127 GCF_001531365.2 Cynara cardunculus var. scolymus
TGGGGTTGTGAATAATGGAGTTTGGATGATACCTAAGTATCCAACCAGGCCTGCTGTATGGAGGGGAGATCTTTAGATCTCTTTGGACCAACCTTACCGCGAGCTGGAAGTCCTTTTGGCTGTAATATCTTACTTATGCGCGCATGACCTTAACCAGCCTTCTAAGCGATATTGAGTAGCTTGACCTCCTCTCCATGTAGATGTTGAGAATTTTGTGCATGTAGATGACATCAAACACACAGAGGTTGTGGAGGCCAGCGTCTGTGAACGTATAAAGGTTGCCATCTTCCCTTCTTACTACATACTGAGCATAGAGCACCGTCTTCTTTAGCATAGTCCTTGGAGAAATTGTCTCTATGGAAGTGATCATGTGCTCTGAGAAGACTTGCTCACGAGGCCTTGTGAGCTTAGAGAACTGGAACTTGGCGGCGACCGAAGGGATCCCTGTAAGCTCTGGATCATAGGGAGGCTCTGTGTCTGCTGCAGAGTACCTCCACACTTGAATTTCTTCCATAGTAGTAACGGGCTCTGTTCGAACTCCGGCACCTTGGCTTCCTCTTCTTCCAGAATTAGCCTCTGGGTTGACCCCTCTGCCAGGATGGGTTTGACGGTTCCTTGCAGAGCGTCAAACGTACCCGTGGATGTCTCTTGGACTTGTGGGAATTGTGATGAAGATCCTTCTCCTGCTCCGTGAGGGATGAGGCCTCTGCCTTTCCTTGCTTGAGCCTCTGCCAGAGATGCTTTTAAAGCTTGAAGGAGCGCTGGGTCGTCGCTGTATTCCTCTTCATTTATTGCCTGTGGAGTCTCTATGCTAGACGACGACCCCTTCTGTGGTGACTCTACAACTTTGCCTTTACCTTTGCCTTTAGGCTGTTGTACCTTTTCCTTGCCTTTAGAGAATAAGGCAGCTGTAGAGTCCACAATCTTGACGCCTCTGGCAGGGGTCTTCTTTGGCTCAGGTGCTTTCTTCTCAGCCTTCTTCTCCCCTTCATGACGATCACGATCATCACCTTCTTGATCGTCATGGATCTTTTTAGCTTCTGCCTTGCATGTGTCCATGGGAGCCTTCTCCAACCTCTTCAAGATTTTGGTGGCCGCCTTCTTCATCTTCTTAATTACCTTATCTGCAAGCCCAGAGGCGTGATTAATGTCGATCTCTATCGACCATTTCAGCTTGGAGACGCTTCTATAGATTTTGCTTCTGAGGAGGTCACCCTCTTTCACGAGCTGTGATGTGCAGTCTCTGATTGCTGTGTTGGAGGCTCGGGCCTCTTTGAGAAGTTGGTCTGTATGCTTGCACACGARATTACCCAGAGCTTCAACCATAGCATCAATCTCTCTGTGGGTAGCTAGGTGATTGATGTTGGCCCTTGAGGACTTGGTATCAATACCGTATGTCACCGCAGAGGAAAACATCTGCTTGATTTCGTCTTTGAGAGAGGAGTAATTCGTGTATCCCGCAGAGATGAAGTCGGCAGAGAATTGGGCAGCCATCTCTGTCAGTTAGGACTTCAGCTTCTGGATGGAGGAGGGGTTGAGAGAGAGTGCACTAAAGGCCTCTGCAAGGTCTTCCTTCTAAAGGACAAAGCTCTGAAGGGTTGAAAGTGTAGACTTGAGTTCTGCTGTTGTTGAGCTTAACTTCTTCAGAGCCTCTGTTATCGGGGAAAGGTCTTCTGTTACCGTGCGGGAGATAAACAAGCTTTTCAACTCGTCTATCTTTTCGAATACTTCTGTGGCAAAGGTTTGAAGCTCCCCCTTTGTCACATATGTATCCTGGTTACTTAAATCACCAACACATGGTGATTTAGTAGCCTCGGAGCGTGAGGCGCCCTCAGCGATTGGTATAGCGTAGTCTACTCGGGGACTTCCACCAGATCCTCGAACTTCTACTAGAGAATAGCCTACTGGTGTTCTGTAGATTTCGTGCCCTGTAGGTTCAGAGCCTAGCATGGCAGAGTGATATAGTGGAGACATTGGGCGTTCTAGACCCTTTGTCGCGGTGTGCCTCACATGT
>NW_020204240.1:11691-13603 GCF_001531365.2 Cynara cardunculus var. scolymus
GCTCTGTTGGTTGAGCCTTCTTGGTTTTCTTCTTTTTAGACTTTGGTAGAGGACCACTTGGGCCTTCTTCTTCTGCAGGCCTCTTCTTCCCCTTCTTCTTCACAGAAGAGTCGGCACCCTTCTTTGTCTTCTTATGCTTCTTGGGTGGGGGACTTGGGATTCTAGGGACTTCCTCACTCATCTTACCAGCCTCTGCAGACTCCTACATACGTCCCTCAACTCTCATTTTTTCAATTTGCTCACCTAGGGGGATTCCTATTCGTGGTGGGGTTTCAGGGACCGGTTCTGGCCTCCTGAATCCACGTCTATAGGCCTTCCTATCTCCTTTACTAAGGTACCTGAGCTTGGCTTTGGATAAGGGTCTGGGGCATCTGTACCCTTGCTCATGCTCAGTTGGGTGGAATTCTTTGAACGGGTACATCCTTGCGTTTGGCTCCACAGAGGGTAGCTTTGCTGCTATCAGATCTCCAAAGACGAGACCAAGGAACAGTTGGAGAATGAGGTTGGGTTTGTTCATGTCTTCATTGGCCTTCTTCTGTGCTTTGACCTTGGACTTTTCTCCCCTTTGACTCGCGCATTTCTTCTTGATGAGTCCAACCATGTCCTTGAAAATTACTTGTGCATAGTCGAGTGGCAGGTTGAAGTATATCCCATGGACGATTGACATCATGGCATGCGAGGTCTGGTCGTGGCTTCCCACCTTCCCTGTCAAGCAGCAGTTGACTATGGAAAACAGGGTACTCCAGACTGGGGGTAGTCCTTTGCACTTGAATTGGGTTCGTTTTACGATTGGGGTCGCATAGGAGTGGAATTCAAGGAATTGAATCAATTCCTCATCTGTCGGGGTAGCAGCAAAAACATCCAAATTGAGATTCTCCAGGGTGGGTAAACGCAGGGCAGTTCGCAATTTGTCCACATTCAATTCTAATGGTACCAAGGATTTATTGATGGGGTGAGAGGCGTATCCCACAATGGTCAGTCCAGAATTGTCCAAAGTTGTTATATAAGAGCTTAGGAGAAATTGGGTTACGTAGGACTCAGGGGTCGGTTTAGTAGCAGATAGGGCATAGAAGAGAGGATGGTTTCTTAGAATTTCGATGAGAAGGAAAGTAAATTCGGGAAAACCTGTTTGGGATGGAACGAAGTAGTAGTTGTTCGGCTTTTTGACGAGCACAACCTTCTCGTATCGGTTTTGGACAAAGGATAGGGCGTAGGATGTCAGTACTTGAGCCTGTGTGACTTCGTTATCACTGGAGACGTTGACGGAATGTGCAGATGCTGAGGAGGAATACATTTTATAGGTTGCTTGAGAGTTCTAGAGTTGCAGGTTCGCCGGATAATATTTGAGAGTGGTAAAGGTTTTTGATTTGGGGGGAAAGGGGTATTTATAGGCAGGGATTTAAAATGAACCGTTTTGATGACGAAAGGTCGTGATGAGTGGTTTTGGGTTGAAACGGCTCAAAAGGTATGACACGCCGTGTTGGGAAGATGCGCGATTGATGACATGCGCCCCCTTTTTCTGACACGTGCATGTTGGTTCTAACCCTTAACCACAGAACCACGCGCACCATATCAATAGACAAGAACTATTAAAAGGGTTCTGTCAGAGGCCTAAGGGTAACAGAGCCTCTGTGATATGTGTTGGGCCTTCTTATAATGCTTACACCTTTATTACCTAAACGGTTTGAAAATCCACAAAGAGATGAGTACTTGCCCATCTCAGACTCACAGAGCCTCTGTTAGAAGCGCCAGAGGTTCTGATGAGTTGACCTCTGAGAACAAGATACTTCAAAAGTTTTGGCACCTTCTSTGGTTTGATTTTCATTTTAAAAACTCCCCCTCTGAGCCAGCTTCCTTGGCTCCCCCTAGAATAAAAACTATTTAAAATCCTAAGAAGAAGTGTCTACAGAAG
>NW_020204241.1:0-1122 GCF_001531365.2 Cynara cardunculus var. scolymus
AAGGCTGAGTTCCAAGCCTTTGTTGATACAGTGACGCGGTCCTTGGATGACCTTAAACTCCTCGTACAAGGGATTATGGAGAACCAACCCTCACCCGATGCCCCAGACCTCCATCAATCCCTTGCTATCCTCCAACGCCACTTAAACCAAATCGATACCCAAACCCAAACCAACTCATCCCTCCTTCAAATCCTTCAACAAACAATAACCCAACACCACAATACCATATCATCCTTAGCCACCCAACAAAACCAAATCCTAATCCAATCCATAGCCACCCTCACGGCTAAGGCAACTGAGGCCGATGAAAACTTAACCTACATCATCACCCAACTCCAAACCATCCTTCGCAATCTTCATCAACTACCATCCACCATCACCTTCCATATACCTCACCCTCAACCTTCATCCACATCTTCCATCGATGAAACCCTTGCCACCCTCAGCACCCAAATGGCCACCATACAAACAACCCTCAACCAATTACCCGCCACCATACTTGCCTAAATCCCACCACAAACCCAAACCCCACCTCCCTCTGCAGGCCCTTCATATGAAGCAGCCTTCTCATCCTTCACTGCAGAGGTGAGGAATCTTCTTGCTAACCTTCCCCAACCTCCATCATCTACCACAACCTTTGTGCCACCTCCTCCCTCTACTGACGCAGACTTTGCTACTAGAGCCGACCTACGGGCTCTATCCAAGACACTTATCTCCTCTGTCAATGAGATAAGTGCAAAGTTCATTGCTCGATCCGTTGAACCCACCACTACGCTAAGGAAGAGTTTACAACACCAGCAAGAACGAACAAACACTCTCCTTCTCACAATGGAAGAACGGCGCAGAAAGGATCAAGTATGCACTCTCGCATCCCACATTCGAATATGGAAAAAGAAGAATAGATCAAGTGTATCCTGCTCTTCCAGCCGCCCCTACAAACGACCAAGGCATGACGACCAAGACCCCGATGATCAGGGTCTTGGACCTCATGAAGGGGAGACAGAGGCAACGGCTACTCAACAAACAGGATCCACTGCACCACAACAACCATCACCTCAACAACCACCATCAACCCAACAAACCCAACCAAGGAAACCAGAGGCCTTGCCCTCTGATGAAGAA
>NW_020204241.1:3842-13367 GCF_001531365.2 Cynara cardunculus var. scolymus
CATCACTTGTTGTTTTTCATTACTTTTTACATCATAAGTTATGGGGTTTAACAATTAGCTTAATCAGCAAATTTGGCACATTTGATTTCTGCCTTACAAACTCAATCCAAGTATATCGTGAAAATTCATCAATTACTACAAGGATAAATTTTTTACCAGACAAGCTCTGCATAGAGATTGGACCATAGAGATCCACATGAAGCGTATGCAGAGGTCTGACGCAGGACACATCTGTCTTTGTTTTGTGGGATGCACTTTTGAGATTTCCCATTTCACAAGCATGACAGAGATGGTCCTTCTCGAACTTTATGGCAGGAAGTCCGTCAACCAGATTGTTCTTCACAAACTTCTCTATATTTTAGAAATTCAAATGAGACAACTTGTGATGCCAGAGCCAAGCTTCTTCACACTTACGATATACGAGACAGAGAGTCTTTGAATTATCTCTTGGTGAGAAATTCATAAGGTATAAATTACCCTTACGTTTGGCTCTTAGCAACTCTTGACATGATTCTGACATGATAGAACAAGCTTCCTTTTAGAACTTGAGATTGTAACCAGAATCACATAGTTGACTTATGCTAAAAAGATTATGTTTAAGCCTAGAGACATAAGCAACCTTAGAGACAAAAACCCTACCTTGATGAAGATCTCCATATCCCTTTATCTATCGTTGCGTATTGTCCCCAAAGGTTACTCTTCCTCCAACTTTCTCTTTGTATGAGGAGAGTTGCCTCTTGTTGTCGGTCATGTGTCTTGAGCATCCAGAGTCAAGATACCAAATCTCCACATGCGGCTTCTGCAAAACAAATTATAGGGATTTAGGTACCCATTTCATAATGGGTCCTCGTGGATTAGGATTAGAAGATCGGTTTTTATCTTGGGGGAGAGGTTTTGTCTCTGCACCTGAGTTACTAGACTTGAGATCTGGTTTGTCAGATTTGGCTTTAGGAGTTTTCTATCTCTTCTGGGTCTTCTTGGAATTTATCCTTGATTACCCAGAGAGAATGCAGTTGGGATTAGAAAAATGTTGCTTCAACTTTTGTAGGAGAGAGAAACATTCGCAAGTATGAACACATTTTTTATGACAGAATGGTTTATTTGATTCATAAGACATTTTATTACAATCATTCCTAGCATTGTTGGTTTTAACGAACTTCCTATCTAGATCTGATTGTTTCGACTTCATTGAATAAATCTGCTATGTTTTCTTCTTATTCCTTCTTATTCTTTTGGCCTTCAGAGGCCTCTCTGAAACAGAGAAATTTAAATAGAGTCAGCAGCGGATTTTCCTTTATGTTCCAGAGTGAACTTAACTGGCTTTCTAGAATTAGGTTTAGAACCCTTTGATGCAAAGGTAACAGATTTAGTATTATTTTCCTTGTATTCAAACTTTGGAGAAAATTTAGCTCTTGTTGACATGCTTACAAGGTCAGAACCTATGAGAATCTTTTTCTTCTGTTCTATTGCTGAACCAGATTTATTAGACTTCTCATTTGGAAATTTTGCAACTTATGGTCCTGTTGTTATAATCTTTGTCTCAACTTGCTCTTTAATCGAGTCCACCTCTGACTCTGAGTTAGAGTCAAGAAAATCCTTGTGTGAATTTCGAAGTGCAGAGGTATCATTAAGAACTTGAGATTCTCATATGCATGAACTAGAGCCTTCATCCATCTTTTGTGTTGAACAAATTTCAAAAATATCTGAGGAATTACTCTCAGAAGAATATGTATGACCTTTAGAGGGATAACTCAAGGCCTCAAGCAAATCTTGCTCGAAAACCTGTCACACCATTTCTGTGATCCAGTAATTTTGGATCCAGAGTTTTAATACAGTTCTCTGTTGATGAACTCTGGATTTCATCTGGTTCAGGTTTAACAACATCACCATTTGTTTTAGGATGTTCAAGATTATTAGAGCCAAGATATCGTCTATCTTCTATATGCTATTTAGATCAACTTGTTGGACACTTTTTGAAGAATTAGAGATGTTTTCGAATTTTAACATTTGAGTTTCGGCCCCATTCTCAAGTTTACATCTTTTGAAAGGTGAGGCTGTATGTAGAGATGGAAAATATGGCTTTTGCTTTGCTCCTAACCTAAACACAGACTCAAGAGTGGATTTCTTCTTCCATGTGAGGTCTAGGTCTATATAACATATCCCTGCTCTATCCTGTTGAGAATTAATCTTTTCATACACCTGCTAAGCATCTTGATATTTTTTAATCAAGAGCTCTTTTCTTTGTAAGCTCTGGTGTAGAAATTCCCTTTCCTTTTGAAAATAATTTTTCAGGGCTTCAGAGTTTAGTCTGTCACATTCCTTTTCTAAAAGCTCTTTTTCCTTCTTTTGTATAGCCGCTTTTAGTTCAGAGCACTCTGATTTAAGAATTATTTCAGTGGAACACTTTGTTTCCAAAAGTTTTTCAATTTTCCACTGACAGTTCTTGTTTTTCTACAATTAATAGCTTTGTCTCACGTTCAAAGAATTACTTTTCTTTTTCCAAAGACTTCATTTAAGATTTTTTGACAGAGAATTTTTGCTGTAGTTTTATGAAATCGTTAGTTAAAGCAGAGATGCTTTCTTCCAGATCGGAATGAGAACAACCATAGATAGAACATACCTGGGAGTCGGAGCCAGATCCGGACTCTTCTGTGTCATTCTCAACAGTCATTCCACAGAAATGGGCTTGGTCTTCTTCTTCAGATGAGGAGTAAGAGACTCAGTTCTCTTGTTCAGCCATGAGACTCCTTTGGGATCGATTATACTTGTACTTATTTTTATAGTACAACTCATCTTTCACCAAAGGGCCTTTGCAGTCTTTGGAGTAGTGTCCCATCTTCCCGCATCTGAAACATCTGACAGCTTGCTTCTTCTGTTCAGATTGCTCTTCCTCCTTCTTGTTTGACACAGAGGGAAGGTTCCTTCCTTCGAATGCTCTGCTTCGGTTTCTATCATCTTGTCTGCCTCTTTTGTCAAAGGCTTTCTTCTCGAATTTCCTTTGAAATTCCTTGGTAATCAAGGCCAAGGAATGTGCAAAAGCACTAATGTCGTCATCTTCAAAGCTTGATGCTCTGTCTTCTTCATCGCTCTCCATAATAAGAGCCTTCTTCCCCTTTCTTCTTACCTCTTTTGATCTTCTTTCTCTGTGTGGTTGACTGGTTCCAGTATCTTTTGAGTCAGAGACAAGAGCCAGAGGTCCACCCATAGTGACCTTGGCCTTTTGCACTTTTTGCTCCTGTGCTTGCAAAGTGCCATACACATCATGAAGAGTCCATTGCTCCAGATCCTGGTTCGCCTGGAGAGATATGGTCAAGTTTCCCCATTCAACATTCAACCTTTTCAAGAAGAGCATATTGTTCTCCTCTTGAGTTCTGATCACATCACATTTTCGACATTTGTTGATCAGCGTGTTGAATCTGTGATAAGTCTACTCTAAAGACTCATCAGGAAGTGCTTAAAAACTATTGTACTCATTTAAACATTAAGCACGACGGTTTTTCTTCATCTTGATTCCTTCTTCTAGCTGGTTTGCCAGTTGATCCCATAGATCTTTGGCAGACTTACAAGCGTCTAGAGATTGAAAAATATCATTAGGAAGGGCCATGATCAAAAGCCTCTTGGCTTTTTGATTGACTTCCACTATATTCTTGTCCTCATCGTCCCAATCTCAACGAAGCTTAGGAACTCTTCTGTCAGGTACTTCGACCATGTCGCCAGCAGCAGGAATGTGAGGAATTAGTGTAGTGGGTACAAATGGGCCGTTCAAAATTGATTCATAAAGCTCAAGTCAAGACCTTCGTAAAAATTTATCATCTGTATTTTCCATTGGGGATATTTTTCCCTAAAGAGTGTTGGAGGTTTTGTAAGAGATCCAGCGCTATACATGGAGTTCCATGATTGACTAGACATTTTGTTTAAGGATTTTGAGAAGAAAAATTGACTTGAAAGTGATAGACGGAATGAAACTGATTTCCAGAATACTAAAAGCAAATGTTTTTAAATGGATCAAAAATAAGAATGAAATTCCTTTTTTTTAAAACGAATAATCAGAAATTAAGAGAGGTATCCTGATGGATATCGATCGACTAATCAATGAATTTGATTAGCTGGCTCTAATACCAATTGTTGGAACCCAGATGCTCTTAATTTTTAGAAAACACAGTTAGTGAAGAATATGAATCGAATGAGAATAGTGAACTGAATTAATCAAACGAAATATTCAACAAAAATATGAACACTAAAAGACTTTGAATAAGTCGGATGTTTTTGTTAAGATGAAAAAAAAATTCTCAATCTCAAACGTATTCTCACAAGAACTTTGCTATAATCTAAGTCGGCACTCTCAGGTTTTTTGAACCTGCGGAGGATGCCTCCTTAAATACGCCTAAGTCAAACAAACTATGCTATAATTATGGCTTGAAACTCTTATTGCTGAATCCGCATCCTTATCGTTGACTATCCTTGAAAAGTGGAACGGACTAAGTGAAGCCGCCTTGAATCTGTTTGACGCTTGCGAGAATATCTATACTAAGCACGCATTCCATGGAATTAGGAGACCAAAGGCTCTGCATGTACTATGCAGAAGCTCTGCATGCATTATACAGAAGCTCTGCATATGCAGAGGCTCTGCATATGCAAAGGCTCTGCATATGAAGAAGCTCTGTGTCTGGAGTGTAGCTTTGCATCAAGCGCTTAAGCCTTTTGGTACTTAATACTTGATCGTCCACGGAATTGAGCGCGAGATCTGTATGTGAGATACTTGACTCTTCGAGTAAGACCTCTGGGTCTTGACTTCTGCATGAGAGCTCTTAGTCCAGACTGCTTCTAAAGACTAAGTCTTATGGACTAGAGTAAGAGGCTTCTTACTTACACTTTCACAAGATGGGGTCTAACAGCTGAAACTTGAGCAAACTTCACACATATTTGTAGATAAGCTTGTTAACACTAAAACGAATTCAGAATCATGAACTGTTTGTCTCAATCTTCAGCTTTATCTTCGACATCACTGAAGGTTCTTATGGTGTGAGTTTTGTCTTCTTGAAGAATACTTGTTCTTTATGATTTACAATACATGTTCAACGATTACTGAACATACTCAGTGATGATCTCGAAACTGAATAATCAGAACTAAGTACTTTTCTCTAGGTAAAAAAGATCATCATCAAGTCATTGAGAGAGTATGGATCAACACAAATATATATACACATTCAGTCGTCATCCCCACCTTTAACCAGCCACTGATATCATTGCTCCGGTCTCAATCATTGCCCCTTGCAAACCCACTAGAACCCAATTGCTCTTCCTCCCATCGATCTTCTTCCTACTCTAATCTAGTGACACCCTCTCCTAGAAACCACCTGCTCAACCAGCTCCCACCCTTCTCCAGTTCTTCTTAAATATACGATATATCTGCATATATCACAGACTGCATCTTCGTCCCAAACACATGCAACGACCTCTTCCCTCCGGCGATAACAAAAACCCCATGACCACCTTTTCCAGTTCCCCCTTCAGCGAATACATAGACTTGGAGACCTCCTCTTTCCAGTTTCCACCACATGGCCTTCCTTTCCTGAACACATGGGTGGTATAGAGATTGCAAGGGGATGGGATGGAGCTTTCAGGGGGTGATATGGAGGTTTAGGGGATGAGATGGAGATTACAGGGTCGAAGATGGGGATTGAAGGAGATAGACTGTGGTGGTGAGACAAGGGTGGTCGGTCGCTGGAAATGGTGATCGTTGACGGAAGCTATGTATACTAGAGAAAGGGATGAAGTTAGAATGTTAGGTTGTGCTGGAATGGTTGGGTAATGTTGGAATGGTTAGGACGATAGGTTAGAGAAGAAGAGAAAATACTCATATTGTGCCCTCCAAGTTTTAGTTCAAACATTTTGGTCCCATATTTTAATTAGGTTAATGAAAAATATGTTACACTGCAAGGAAAATTAAAAACACCATTTTTGCCCTTAAATTTAAAGGACTGGTTAGATGGTGTTGGGGAAAAGGACCAAATCCAATAAAAAGTGCATACCACAGGGATCAAATCCATAATAAATGAAGTCTAGGGAACATTTTCGTAAAAATCAACAAACCACAAGGACCAAATCTGTAATTTACGCAAAACATTTTCATCAAATGAATGGTTTAATCACTACAATAGTTTCATCAAGTTTTTGGGTGAAAGATACCATGAAACCCTAGTGTTGATCCAAACTCTCTCAGTGGTTTGATGATGACCCTTTATACTTAGTGAAAAATACTTAGTTCTGTTTGTGTTCAGTTTCAGCGATCATCTCTGAGTCTGTTCAGTGATCGCTGAACATATATTGTAAACTTCTCGAACAAGTATTCCTCAAAAGATAAAACTCACATTAAAAGAACCTTAAGCTATATCGAAGATGTAGCTAAAGATATAGACAAAAGTTCATGATCTAAAATGGATTCACTGATAACAAGTGCGCCTAAATCAAAGTGTGAAATTTGACCAAGACTCAGCAAACACTAAAGAAACTCTAGAGTTGAATCAGTTTTAGCGATCAAATGACTTTTGGTCAGCAATATTAGTTTTTGTTTTATCCTCCCACACACAAAGGAAAACCTCATACCTCACACAGAAAAGCACATGTTAATAAACCCAGATTAATCATTCAATGCTCATATTATCAAGAAATCAATATATCAACAATGGCAGAATCAAGATATGTAGAAAAAGAATCATGAAAGCTTCTGTTGATCCTCTCTCTCAGTAATTTGATGATAATCCCTTTTTCCTTTCACGTTGTATTTATGTCTCTGTATTTTCAGTTCCAACGATCATCACTGAGTATGTTCAGTGATCGCTGAAGAACATGCTTTGTAAATTCTTCAGAGACAAACAATACTTCAAGAAGACAACACTCACACCAAAGATCCTTCAGCGAACGTCGAAGACTGAAACTGAAGATTAGAGACTGGTGAGTACGTGATCTGAAGCGGTATTCAGTGATTACACACCTGTCTACATATGTGTGAAGACTGCTCTAGCTTCAGCGAATGATGATGAGACCTCCAGGTCATCCCAGTATTCAGCGATCAAAAGAAGCTTGCTTAGCACGATTGTTGTTGTCTTGTCCTTTTGCACACAAAGGACAAACCCATACCCTTGCAAAAGTTAGTACGGTACGGAGCCGATTAGTCGACTCTTTGTCCACCAACTTTAGGMAAGGATGTCTGCTCAAGAATAGTRCTTTTGTACTATTCACTRTAGCAAAGGACAAGCCTTCCTCTTAAGGCTTGCCACGCACTCTAAACCTACCATATTGCATTAAATGTTCATTTAATGCACTGGGTATAAATAGAAGTGTTTCTTCTCTTTGTAGAGTGCGCGCATCTCTCTGCAATTCTCTTCTTACTTCAAGCATCTCTTTTCTTGTAATTGCTAAAGATCTGTGTGTAACCAAAGATTGTTTAGATAGGTTTTCTTTACCTTATCTTTCTGCAAACAGTCTTGTAAAATCTGTATTGATCTTTTTTATCAATATATATTTTAAATTTGAAAATACTGTGTTTGTATTCATCCCCCCCCCCTTTCTACAAACTGTTTCTATTCTTGTAGACCCTTTCGGGACCAACAGCTTCAATGGTTGATATTAGCTTCAAAGGTTACAAGAGATTCAAGGGATTGCAATAGTTACAAGGGTTAAGAAAAACAATAACAAAAACTATCTATTTATACCCAAAGGGTATTTTACAAAGAAAGCTAGAATTCAACATAAAACTTGAACTTAACACATGTATGGAGTTACTCTTCTGTCTACAAGTGTGCTTACCTACTTTGTGAAAGACAATTATTCATATACGGCCAAAAGTCAACATATCTGAAGACAAAGGACAAGTTCTCCACTTGAATTTTGTCACATGCTTTGTACCCTCTGACTTGTATCAAATGCAATGGGTATAAACAAACGAGAAGATTCTCTTCTCAACAAGCACTCACAAGCACAATCTTAATCAAGCACTTTCTCTCTTTCTCTCTTCTTATCTTCTATGCAACTTGTGTGTTTCTAAGATTGTTTAGATAAGTTCTTAATCTTATCTTCTTTTGCAACAATTTGTAAATTCTGTATTGATCTTCATTTATCAATAAACAAATTTAAAAAGTAAAAATTGTGTGTTTGTATTCATCCCCCCACCCCTTCTATAACTGTTACCTTTAAACTGAAATTCCACATTATATAGAAAGTGGACMATATATTCCATTTGCTATTGTTCCGGCTGTTCCAGCTACAGCTACGATTGCCGTGATTCCTGAACGACAGATTCCAAAGCTCCCACATTAAAGGAGCGATGAGGACAAGAAGAAAATAGCTATAGACACGCGTGCTCGGTCTATAATAGCTATGTCTCTTCCTGATGAGATTTATCACTCAGTGATGAAACTCAAAACTTCTAAATCCATATGGGATACTTTATGTGTCCAATATGAAGGAACCTCTCAGGTTTAGAAGACTAGAAAGATCAATTTAGTAAGACAGTATGAAAGCTTTCTCTGTGGAAAGTTGGAGACACTGTCTGAAGTACATGAAAGATTTAATTGCCTTCTTATTGATCTAAGGGCTGTCGACAGGGAATATTCTAATTCTGAAACCTTGACTAAATTTCTAGAATGCCTTCCTGAGTCTTGGGACACCTTTTCCATGTGTCTCAAGATGTCAAATGACATGTCCACTCTTTCTCTTTCATCTTTATATGGGATTCTGCTTAACCATAAGCAATCTCATCAACTGAAAAGAAATTTTGTAAGAGATTCCAGGGAAATGAAAAGCTCTCCTTTAGCTTTGATCTCTGAGTCTTTTTCTGTTGAAACCTCTACTCCTTTTGTCTCTTCTCTACCTCACGTGGTCATCACAGAGATTGACTTTTCTAAAGACATTCCAGAATCTGATTTAACAGATTTTGATGAGTCCCTGGCACTCCTGACTAAGTCATTCAGGAGGTTCGCCAGTAAGAGCAAATTCCACAGATCTCCTCAGCTATCCCTAAGGGAGAAGCCAAAGTCTGAAAGAATAGACAAGGCTTCAGCTGTCTGCTACAATTGTCACCGGCCTGGACACTTTACAGGTGAATGCAGATCGAAGAAGACTGTGACGCCATCTTCTAAAGCTCCTTCCTCCTTCCGGACCACACATGATAAATACTTAAACTGAAGGAGAAATACAAGAAGATGAAGAAAAACCAGCAAAAGGCTAAAGGTCTTGTTGCTGAAGAGCATGACTGGGCTGAATCATCTGATGAATCATCTTCTGACGAGAAAGATAAAGCTTATGTCTGCTTGATGGCTATTGATGCTGACGAAGGATCTTCTAAAGCATCTACCTCTTCTGAGCCATCTTCTGTTACTCAGGTATGTATCCTGAATGAACCTTCTTCTAGTCTTTCTACACTAGATACGCTGACGGTTAACCTTTACAATGCCCTCAATGGCAAATCTAAATCTGAAATGCTTAACGTTGATCTTCATGAGCAATTAAAGATTTGTCATTCTA
>NW_020204242.1:0-3609 GCF_001531365.2 Cynara cardunculus var. scolymus
CATTCTTTGATGAGATCGTTGGATGTGAGGATCTCCATTTTAAGTGCTCCAAGATGGTCGGTCACAGAATCCCCTAGGGCATCCACCATAGCGTCCAGTTCTCTGCGAGTAGCCAAGTGATTGATGTTTGCCCTTGAGGTTGACGAGTCGATTCCATAAGTGACTACAGAGGAGAAAATCTCCTTGATTTCGTCACTGAACGATGAGTAGTTCGTGTAGCCTGCAGAGACGAAATCAGCTGCAAACTTGGCRGCYATCTYTGTGAGTTCGTCCTTGAGCGTTTTGATGGAGGAGGGGTTGAGTGACATCGCTTGGAAGGCCTCTGTCAAATCATCCTTCTTAATGGCAGAGCTCTGAAGGGTTATCAATGTAGACTTCAACTCTGCAGTGGTGGCGAATAACTCCTTCAGAGCCTCTGTAAGCGGCGATAGATCCTTTGGCTGCGAAAGTGAGATGAACAAGCTTTGCAACTCGTCCATCTTTTTGAACAACTCTGTGGCAAAGGCGTTAAGCTCCCCCTTTGTCACATAATCGTTTTGGGAATTCGAACCACCAACACATGGTGTTCCTTTGGCCTCGGAGCTTGAGGTTCCCTCAGCGGCTGGCATATCGTAGCCTGCTCGGGGACTTCCACCGTATCCTCGCACATCTCCTTGAGGAGAGGCTAACGGTGTTCTGTAGATCTCGTGTCCGGTAGTTTCAGAGCCTAACCTGACATTTTGATTTAGTGGAGATAGAAGGTGTTCTAGACCCTCTGACTCAGTGGTTCTCACATGTGCCTCTGAAGCACGTTTTGGTTGTTCACTTTGTGAAGAGACAACAAATGTCTCTTGGGGTACTGTCGAGTCCTTGGGTGATTGGACTCTTTTGGTAAAACCTTCACCCTTTTGAGAGTGAAGGAGTATGTTGTGGTTTCCCAGGTGTGCGATGGTAGGCTGGTTTGGGTTCGGCAAGTGCGTGCCTTCTTCAATAGAGGTTCCCTCTAGAACAGGGCCTCTAGGAATGTGGGTTGCACTAGGAGGTGGGCTGGGATGTGTGCCTTCGGCATCTTTTGCGCCCTCGCCTAACTCCTCTACCTCTTCTTCTTCGTCATCTAGGATGACCTCTATCCTCAACTGAGATTGATCAATTGGTGCCCTGAACTCCTTCTGGACATTCGACAGAACATCCTAAATTTGTTCTGTTGGGGAGGCGTTGATGACCATCTTACGCAACCTTCTGCGTTTGGGTGTTGCTGCAGCCTCTGCCAGGCTTTCTTCTATGATGGCCTCTGTGACCACAGGTTCTATGATCACAGGCTCTGTTGGTTCAGCCTTCTTCGTTTTCCTCTTCTTAGGTTTTGGCAGAGGTGCAGTTGGGCCCTCTTCCTCTACGGGCCTCTTTTTCTTCTTCGACTTTCTCAMAGAAGAGTCGGTACCCTTCTGTGTCTTTGTCTTCTTGCGAGGAGGACTTGGGATTCTAGGGGGTTCCTCTCTCACCTCACCAGCCACTACTGGCTCATCCGTTCATCCCTCCACTCTCATTTTTTTCGATTTCCACACCTAAGGGGACACCTATTCGTGGCGGGGTTACAGGGACCGGTTCTGGTCGCCTGTTTGCACGTCTATAGGATTTTCGATCATGGTGGCTTAAGTACCTGAGCATGGCCTTTGATAGGGGCCTAGGACTTCTGTATCCATGCTCGTGCTCTGTAGGTCTAAACTCCTTGAAGGGGTATAGCTTGGCATTCGGCTCCACAGAGGGTAATCTTGCTGCCAGACGGTCTCTAAAAGCCAAACCAAGGAAGCGTTGTAAGATGAGGTTTAGCTGGTTCATGTCTTCCTTGGCCTTCTTTTGGGCCTGGACCTTTGTCTTCTCCCCTTTGTGACTGGCGCACTTCTTCTTGATGAGGCCGACTATGTCCTCGAAAATCAATTNATCCGTAAACTTATACATAACATAAATTATAAACCGGTCTAAAAATTGCTAACGTAAACACCCTAACAAGATTGAATGAAATTTATACCTTTATGAAGGGTTCGAAGAGTGGATTCCGAATATATAATCGTTACTTCGATTGCTTCAACGGTTTGGAAAATATCTTAGAGAGAAGAAAAAAAATGAAAGAGAAAGAGATATGGCGGTGAAGAAGATCAGAAGAAGCAGCGATGATGTTTGTTTTTTTTTTTTTTTTTACTTAACTCATATATATAATATTATAATTACAATAAGTTTGGTAATTTGACGGTTTTAACCCCTTAATAATTACAGACCGTTATTTAAGTACGGTACAATTTGGGTAAGGTGACGAGAAATGATTTTTAAAATTCGGGTCTTACAAGTATTTATGATTTTAAACTGAGAAGTAGGAATACGAACATGTGGTGAGCGGTTTAGTCTTAAACCGGACGAGTCTTGAACGGACTGTTGTCCGGATTTGTTATCCGTTCAAAATGTGAATTTGTTCTAAGTATAAACCGTTCAAAGAGTATGTGGTGAGTTGACCGGATTAGATGCCCGGACAAAATGGACTTTATTCCAAGTGTTTTAAACCAGACGGTTGTTGACCGGACTTGTTAATCGGATGATTGTTGACCGGATTTGTCGACCGAACTTGTTGACCGGATTTGTGATGATGTATTTTGTTTTTAAAAGAAATTGTTATTTTATCTTAAAAATGAAGTTTTGATATAAATGTTTTCAGACTGATAACAATTCCAATGACTGCGGTCTATTCGGAATTATTTTATAAATGTTTTGATGAAGTGATAAGGGTGGCATATCAAGGAGAGGTGTCCATTTGATAAAAGGGTGGCATATCAAGGAGAGGTGTCCATTTGATATAAGGGTGGCATATCAASGAGAGGTGTCCATTTGATATAAGGGTGGCATATCAAGGAGAGATGTCCACTTGATATAAGGGTGACATATCAAGGAGATGTGTACATTTGATATATGGGTGGCATTGTCTGTGTGTGATATTATATAACACTTTCTATTATATCCCTTAAGACTACCGTGGTCTGGAATCTTTATTTCTTTGTGATTTAAAGATTTAGGATCAAGGTTCTTATTGGAAATCATAGTCTGGATGTTATTGAGAAGGAAATGTCAGGTTTGGCCTGAATCTTTGTTTAAACCTCATTTGATAAAGAAAAGATTTAAAATGGTATTAAATGGAACCCGATTGGTTCAAAGGTATGGAACTTATATAGCTACGTGGTTAGCTTGAAAGTGGAAAAAAATTTGATATTACCTTCTTGCGTATTCATATATTTGTGATATATGTGAATAATTGTTTTATAAAGGTTTTGGTGATCCTTCACCCTGCAATTACATGATTAGGGTAACTCACTAGACTTTTCAGTCTAACCCTCGTTTTGTGATTTTAAAATGTGTATTGCAGGAAGTATAGAAGGTAAAGGAAAGGAAAAGATTTAATGCTTTTCTTATATGTATTCGGCTGCAGAACGGCTTTTGTTGATTAGTACAAGATTGTATTTTGAATTTTTGGACCTTGTATTTGGTCATGATTGTAGATTCTTGTACTAAGGGATCAGATGTATATGAATATGTATTTCTTTGGTATGAAATATGTGTTAAATGCAATGTGTGGGTTGGGACGTTACA
>NW_020204242.1:4123-9037 GCF_001531365.2 Cynara cardunculus var. scolymus
AAGGAACTCATTTCATGATGATGATGATGATTAAGATGGTTGTTATTATTATTAAGTTTAAATGCTTATCTTGATTATGAGTTCTTACTCATAATTTTTAATCTTATAAATGATTTTTAAAAGTTATACTTCATACTCATATGTTTTGGTCTTCAATCAAATGCTCCCAAAATACTATTAAGATGTTAAAAGGTTGAATTTGACTTTATGTCGAAACCAATATTTAGTTGTCTAATAACAAAATCTCTTAAAATATTATTAATGTGTTAAAACATTAAAGTTGGCTTCATATGCCAAACTCATTCTTTTTTGTCTCATGCCAAAAGCTCTATAATTAGTGATGTTATCTTCAAAATTAAATATATCACAAAATATTGAAAGGATTTTGTCTAACGAGTGTAAATAGCCCTAAAGTTTGTAGGGACTTAAGAAATCCATGTGATTCCCCTACTACCTGGAAATCCAAGAGATTGAGTGATTTCTCTAGCAAACTGAAATATTGATAAAATATTATCAATAAAACGTAAACATACAAAAATCCAATATTGTTATGATAATGAAATTTCACGTGTATAATAATTTTTATTCTTATGAACAAAAAAAGTCCATATATTATCCCTTATTTATGTAAATGGTTTAAATAATTCATTCGAAATTAGATGTCCAAAACTCTAAAGAACTTGAGTACCATAGATGAATATCCAATGAAAAGATTACTTTTGTCAGAAAGGTACAATAATATACCTAAAACCCATTAAAATCTATTGACCCTAAAAATTAATTGTTAAAGTACAAGTAAATACCTTGAGATTTTTGAGATTGCACATCAGTCACAACCTTCATAAGTAATATCATTAACTAGGATCTCCCAAGATTGTGGGACATCCTGAAAGGGAGAATTAAGAATATTCATAAACATGTACTTTCCAAACTAATTATACAGTGGAATGAAACCCGTTTACTAGACTACAAGAAAATAACTGATTTCAATAAAGAAATGTTGTCTGAAAAAGCGTCTCAATCTTTGTGACAAGCAACTCACAAGATGGCATGATGTATAACGTCATTTTCACCTTTCATAAATCAGTAATATTAATGAACTAATATAAATTGGAGTATAACATTTCAGACAAACTCATCAATCTACTACAAGTGGTTGAGAAATATAACAAGGTTCATTCTAACAATGTTAGACATGTTGGGACTAAGAAATTTCCCAAAGTCAATAATGAAAGTGTTAGAGGTGAAAACAACTCCAAAGGATAGTGAGTTAAAGACAATTTTTTACATGTGACAACTATACACCATATAGACGAGACCGTGGTAAGGATCAGGGTTATGGCAAAAGTCGAGAAGAATTTTCCAATCTTTGGAGCAGAGATGCAACTACTGCCCATAAGATAATGGACAATAAAGAAAATATGTACTAATAATCGCTCATATAAAAAAAGGAGAAAACAAGTTGAAAATGAACTATATCATGTTAATATAAGATTGATTAAGCATAGATTTATTTGAAATTTATTTTAAGTATTAAATTAATTTCATTTGTTGATGTAAAATCAAATATATAACCATTATAGATGTAAAGAAATACATGAAAACAAATATATGTCTCAAAATTCCTCCTTTCGTGTAGGAAAATATCGAGAACTTGAGTGTTTTTGCAAGACCTCCCACACAAGTTTAAAACGAATATTTATTTTATGATTCCTCCCACCATAATACTTAGACTATGGACTGTCATTTTCTTGTTAGTATAAGAATAATAGTCACTAAAGCACTATATTAATAGGAATCTTGTTAAGATATTTGTATCAACTGGAAATGATATTATGAGAATGGAAATGGGTATATGTACATTAAATCTAATGATATGAAAGGAACATAAATTAGAGAAATAAATGTGTCAAACTAGTTGGTTATTTAGGTCATTGAATCATATTTTGTTGCCAATAAAAAACTTTGGGACAATGACAAAATTTTGTTTTAATATGACCATGCGGGACACCATGGTCATGACATAATGATCCATATATTGGAAAATACACATCGACACATTTTCTTTCGAGTGAAATGTAAAATGAGGCATTAACAAAATTGCAACTGTTGACTTCTACAGCACAAGAAGCAACATATCATCATAATATGATGTCTCGAATACCTACAACTTTTGGAAACACCGATCCTTAGCCAAGACAGGAATGAGACCGTCCTAAAAGCTCATGATATAATACAAAAATACTCCATTCTTACAATGAATACAAGTTGATATTTATGGACATAAACATACACAATGCAGCCCATTAAATTATTTTATGGTTCTGGTTGACGCATCGACACGATGGACGCATGTCGCACTATTGTCCACACGAAACGCTGCATTCACAAAACTCCTATCACAAATTATACGTTCGAAGACTCACCACCCCGATTATCCTATCAAGTATATATGAGTTGATAATGCTAGAGAATTTACATCGCAAGCATTTGATGATTATTGTATGTCTATTGGGCTCGATGTAGAGCATCCCGTACCACATGTGCATACACAAAATGGTCTTGCATAAGCTACTATCAAAAGGATACAAATGGTAGTCAGGGCATTGGTTATGCGCACCAATTTACCCACTTTTGCATGGGGTTATGCAATATTACATGCAACACTACTTATTCGCTTTAGACCCACTGCTATCCAACCATTTTCTACATACAAGTTGGTAATTAGATATGAGTCTGATATTTCACATTTACGCATATTTGGTTGTGGAATATACGTGCCAATTGCGTCCCCACAACGCACTAAAATGGGCCCTCAAAGACAATAAAGTATATATGTTGGATATGAATCCCCAATAACTATTTGCTATTTAGAACCCTTGACGGGTGATCTACTTACCATAAGATTTGCGGATTGTCACTTTCATGAGATAGTCTTCCCGTCGTTAGGGGGAGATAAGAAAAAAGATTTTCCATGGGAACGACTGGAAGTGTCATAATATATTCTCATTTTGTCTCATTTTGATCCTCAAACTTCACAATGTAAAGTTGAAGTCAAACGAATCTGACTCGATACCTGATACGTGTAATGTTATTCAAGGAGTGACAAGATCACATATACCAGCTTCAAATATATCCACAAGGTTAAAATCCTCAAACAAGGGCATAATGCCGCTGGAAAGTGCGTTGCAATCACACATGGTGGAGGTGTGGTTGAGGTCCTGGCTCCTAAAAGGAAATGGGGGAAGCTACTTGATTCGATATATACCCATCTAAAGAAAAAGAAGAGTGAGGCACAACCATTTATCATCAATACAAACGCCTTTATGAGATTATCTGTAATTAAAACTATGTCTATGAATCATTAGTGGAGGACACTCCGAAGTTAATATTGATTCCAGAGATCAAAGAAATCTCAAAAGAATTATGATAGTGCATATGAATCGATGGACAGATCATACATATTCATTAATGATTCATATATATTGTTGCTCATAAGATGATAGATCACGATGACATCGAACCATGCTTGGTTGAAAAATGTCAACGAAGAGCAAATATGGCCTAAACGAAAAGAAACATTCTAGGAAAATTATACTACTTGACAAATGAACGGGTATTTGGTCAGATAGTGCTAAGCCACCAAGTATAAAGCCTGTAGGGCATATATAAATCATTTGTCAAAAAGCGTAATGAGAATAATTAAGTGATAAAATGTATAAGGATTCCCTTTGGAAAAAAGTTTCTCACAATGCCCTGGATTGACCACGAGAAGACTTACTCTCTTGTGATGGACGTTATAACGTTCTGCTAATTAATTAACTTATTAGTTTCCAAAGGACTGGAAATACAGCTCAAGGATGTGGTTATTACATATCTCTATGGGGATCTAGATTCATAGATATATAAAAGTGCTTGATGACATTATAAGTGGGTTTGAAATAAAATTGAAACATTCACTATATAGATTAAAGCAATCTAGGCGGACATGGTATACATGCCTAAGTGAATACTTGATTTGGAAGAGATATAAGGACGATATATTGTACCCGTGTATTTATAAAGTAAACGAGTTCTAGCCTTTCAATTGTAGCTCCATATATCGACGTTATGAACATAATAGACAGTCTTGATGAAATAAGAAAAACCACAAGCTACTTGAAATCTAAATCTGAGACGAAAGATCTTGGAAAAACTTGGTTTTGTCTAGCTATTTGAGCTATAATAATGAGTTTGTGGAATATTATTCCACCGATCCATATACATCCAGAAAATGTTCAGGCGATTTAATATGGAAAAAGTGCATTCGGCTAGCACTCCTATGATCGGTCGAAGTGTTGGATATAAGGAAATATCCATTTCGTCTCAAAGATGATGACAAAGAGGTGTTGGGAGCTGAAACTCCCTATCTAAGTGCAATAGGCGCATCATTGTACTTGGCACAATGTACTTGCCCAAATATTGCATTCTCAACTAATTTGTTAGCTAGATTTAACTTCACGCCAACGCTACGTCATTGGAATGATATCAAGAATATATTTTGATACCTAAAAGGAACCATCCACATGGCCTTATTCTTTCCCTACAAAGAAAAAATGGGGTTACAATACCTGCTAAAAGTATTAACAAAGAAAGCGTTATCCCATACAATATTAAAAATTGTTATCATCATATAGGGGGAGATTGTTGATCCTCTCTCTCAGTGATTTGATGATAATCCCTTTTCTCTTTCACGTTGTATTTGTGTTTTTGTATTTTCAGTTTCAGCGATCTTCACTGAGTATGTTCAGTGATCGTTGAAGAGCTTGCTTTGTAAATCTTTCAGAAACAGCAATACTTCAAGAAGACAACACTCACACCAAAGAACCTTCAGCAAATGTCGAAGACTGAAACTGAAGATTAGAGACCGGCGAG
>NW_020204242.1:9072-13620 GCF_001531365.2 Cynara cardunculus var. scolymus
GCGAATGATGATGAGACCTTCAGGTCATTCCAGCATTCAGCGATCAAAGGAAGCTTGCTTAGCACGATTGTTGTTGTCTTGTCCTTATGCATGCAAAGGACAAACCCATACCCTTACAAAAGTTAGTACGGTACGGAGCCGATAAGTCGACTCTTTGTTCACCAACTTTAGGTAAGGATGTCTGCTCAGAAATAGTGCTTTTATACTATTCACTGTAGCAAAGGACAAGCCTTCCTTTTAAGGTTTGACACGCACTCTAAACCTACCATATTGCATTAAATGATCATTTAATGCACTGGGTATAAATATAAGTGTTTCTTCTCCATGCAGAGAGCACGCATCTCTCTCTAACCTTATTCTTACTGCAAGCATTTTCTAGCTTAAAGTAAAGGATCTTTCTTTTAGCAATCTTTTTTCTTGTATTTGCTAAAGCTTTGTGTGTAACCAAAGATTGTTTAGATAGGTTGTTATTACCTTATCTTTCCGCAAACAATCTTGTAAAATCTGTATTGATCTTCTCTATCAATATATATTTTAAATTTAAAAATACTGTGTTTGTATTCATCCCCCCTTCTACAAACTGTTTCTCTTCTTGTAGACCCTTACGGGACCAACAATTGCTATCAGAGCAGTGTTTTCTTTCTTTCCTTGTGTTTGGCTAATTTTCTGTATTAATTTATCTCTTCTTAGATAACTTAATGTTACAAATGGCTTTACAAATTACAAACACACACACACACAAGATAATGGCTCTCTTGCCAAACCTCCGCGGTTTGTCCGTGACAACTTTAGTCTCTGGAAGAACCGGATGTCCCTCTTTCTGGAAGGTGTGGATCCTGAAATTCCACATTACATAGAAAATGAACCATATATTCCATTTGCTATTGTTCCGGCTGTTCCAGCAACAGCAACGACTGCCGCGATTCCTGAACGGCAGATTCCAAAGCTTCCACATCAGTGGAGCGATGAGGACAAGAAGAAAATAGTTATAGACATGCGTGCTCGGTCTATAATAGTTATGTCTCTTCCTGATGAGATCTATCACTCAGTGATGAAACTCAAAACCTCTAAATCCGTATGGGATACTCTTTGTTTCCAATATGAAGGAACCACTCAGGTTAGGAAGACAGTATGAAAGCTTTCTCTGTGGAAAGTCTGAGACACTGTCTGAAGTACATCAAAGATTTAATTGCCTTCTTATTGATCTAAGGGCTGTAGACAGGGAATATTCTAATTCTGAAACCTTGACTAAGTTTCTAGAATGCCTTCTTGAGTCTTGGGATACTTTTTCCATGTGTCTCAAGATGTCAAATAACATGTCCACTCTTTCTCTTTCTACCTTATACGGGATTCTGCTTAACCATGAGCAATCTCGTCAACTGAAAAGAAATGTTGTAAAAGATTCCAGAGAAATGAAAAGCTCTCCTTTAGTTTTGATCTCTGAAGCTTCTTCAGTTGAAACTTCTATCCCTTTTGTTTCTTCTCTTCCTCCCGTGGTCATCACGAAGATAGATTCTTTTGAGGACATTCCAGAATGAAAAATACTTAAAACTGAAGGAGAAATACAAGAAGATGAAGAACAACCAGCGAAAGGCTAAAGGCCTTATTGCTGAAGAGCATGACTGGGCTGAATCATTTGATGAATCATCTTCAGACGAAGAAGATAAAGCTTATGTCTGCTTGATGGCCATTAATGCTGACGAATGATCTTCTAAAGCATCTACCTCTTATGAGCCATCTTCTGTTACCCAGGATGTCAAAGGCATATGGTATCTGGACAGTGGATGTTCAAGACATATGACTGGAGATATATCTCTTCTGTCTCACTTCAAGGAAGAAAGAGGACCTTCCGTAACCTTCGGTGGAAATGGAAAAGGATATACTAAAGGATTTGGTATATATTAGGACTGAGAAATCAGTATTAATTGTATTCGTCTTGAAAGTTTATAAATAGTCTATAATTGTAAAAAGTTAGCGTGTTTGACTTTTCTTATAGAAGTTTGACTTTGACTTTGTTAGTAGGTTTGACCATATAAATAGTGGTTAGTGTTTGTAATTAGGTAGTGAGGAGCTCATTTGTAATAAATCATACGTATTGAGAGGTTTGACTGAAATTGTAAGGATTGACTTTTCCTCTCAATATTCAAATGAGTGTTCTTAATGCAATATCAAGATTCTGCCATTGTTATGAACTATTATGAAGATTGATCAGTGATTTTGTACTCACAATTGGTATCAAAGCAGGATGCAAGAAATCAGAATATTAAGAAATCAGATTCTTGAAGATAAGTGAAATTTTTTTTCTGAAATTTTTTTATGTTCTTGAGTGTTCTTATTTTTTTTCGAATTTTCTCTGGAAATCTTTCATTTTTGGTCTTCTGATTGTTAAAATGATGATCGTTGTGTGCATTTTAACATAGTGTTTCATTTCTATTCTTGTGATTTTGCATTTTGATCATTGTTTTTAGAGATTTAATGAGATTTGTTTGTTTTGAAGTTCTTCGTGTTCATGTGAAAATTCATAACAAATCATATTTTGATCCAATTTTTGTATGAATTTTTGTAAGTTTTGTGTTTGTTTGTTGATTTGATCTTAGTTTGTTTGTCATGTATGTGTAAGTTGCGTTTGTTTGAGCGGTTTAGTTGATCATCATGTTGTCCGGTTTACATTAATATGTTGTGCTGTCAGGTTTTATGACCGGAGGTTTGAACGGTATATCATTCCATTGCTTAGCTGTCCAAAGTTCTCTTTAATCAAGACTTTTTGTCCGGATTACATATCCGGACAGCATTTCATTTTATTCTTGCAATATCTGGTTTAGCAGCTGTCATATTTCAAGTGTCAGGTTTATATATATGTGTTGACAGGTTCATCTCAAGTAACCAGCGGTTTATCCAGTGGTTTAACCAGTGGATAAACTTCATGCCATGACAAGTTTAACAAGCTGCTATGACATGTGAGGTTTAATCTCAAGTAGTGACCGGATAAGCTTTCTTCATTGACCGGATAAGCTTTCTTCAGTGAACGGATTAGCTTATTAACTGCTGTGTATTGACTGCTGTGACATGTGCTGTAATGAGTTTTCTTTCATGTATTAACCAGACTTTATTCATGCAGTTAAAGATCACCTACTGTGCTGTTGTTGACAGGTTTAGCTTGTTGTGCTGTCACATGCTTTGTCCGGTTAATATACAGGTTGTCACAGGTTGTCAAATTTGAAGTGTGCGATTTAGTGATAGTGAGCAGATTAACCAGAGGATAAAAGCAGCAATTTAATCAGCGGATAAAAGCATTTGTATTGTCCGGTTAACTTCCATGCATTGAGCGGAGAAGCTTTATTCATTGTCCGGTTTAGATTCAAGTAATGTCAGATTTATATTTTAAGTGTTCGGTTTAACATTCTTGATGTGACATTGAGTAGTTTAGTCTCATGCAGTGTACCATTTGTGCAGTGTGCTGTTTAAGACCTGCTGTCCGATTTAACTTCTTGTATTGTCCGGTTTATCTCATGTATTGTCCGGTTTATCTCATGCATTGACCGGTATAAGTTTCATGCATTGTCCGGTTTACACATRCAGTGTGCGGTTTAGGCTCTTGTAATAAATTTACTCTTACATATTGTCCGGATTAGACTGTTAACAGGTTTTGTGCTGTGCTGTGCTGTTGTGCTAAACAGATTGGTTACAGCAACTATTTTAACAGCAACAACAACAAAACATCAACAACAGCAAAGCAGCTCTGTTCATCATTGTTCAAGCTGTGTTGAAGCTACATTTGAAGTTTTGTACTTGAAGATGCCAGGTTCAAGGTTTTCCAACAGAAGAGCAGACTTATTCTGGAATCACAGAGACTTTGAAACAGCAAGCTCTACAGTTGATTGTGTAAACTGTCTAAAACAGCAGCCCAAGTGAAAAACTGATAAGAGAAGCATACAAGTGGATTTTTGAATAGACTTTCGAGAGCAGATAGATCATTTTTTTTAAAAGTGTAACATCTGTATTGTATTTGGGCTTGGATTAGTTTGTTTTGGACTTAGACATTATTTTCTTCGGCTTAATTTTGTTGTGTTTTTTATTTTGTTTTTCGATTGTGTTTAGATTTTCTTTTGGATCATTGTATATTTGTTTTTGTGTGAGTTTTTCAGTGTTTGTATTTTTTCTATTCTTTTTGAGCTTAACTATTCATATTTCTTTTATCTGATTTCACTGCATAGATCATTAACTGATCAATATTTTTTTAAAAATGGCAGATATTCTAAAGAAGGAGAATCAAGAATTGCAAGAGAAGATTGCTGAGTCAGAAAAGAGTTTTTTGACTCTTAGAGAGCATTCCAGAAATATATATTTTAAAAATTGTCTTAATGAGAATTATATCAAAACCTTAAAGAAGGAGAGTGAACAAATTTCGAAGGAATTTGAATATAAGATTGAACAGATTGAAAATACTCGGAGTTCTGATCGAAAAAACTATGATGATGATTTGAATAGATTGACTAAGTCTAATTTAGAGTTGTCATCTAAACTTCAAATAGTTCGAGATGTACTAAT
>NW_020204243.1:0-2389 GCF_001531365.2 Cynara cardunculus var. scolymus
AGAGCACGTTATTTGCTCACTAGAAACCATCTCTCCGCGCACCATGCTGAAGAAGACCGTGTTGTACACTCAATATACGGTGAAGAGGGATGATGGCAACCTCTACACTTTTACAGATGCTGACCTTCGCAATCTGTGCGTATTTGATCTAATCTTCTTGCATAAGATCCTGAACAAGTACATGGAGTGGAGGTCAAGCTACTCGATTTCTCTCAGAAGGCTGATAGAGGTGATGCGTGCCCAAGTCAAATTCTACAGCCAGAAAGACTTCGATATTGCTATGAGGTTGGCCCAGCCAGAGCTGAAGATTACTCCTCCAAAGAACAGACCCATTTGGCTGCATAGGTTTCATCCCAACACTATTATCCATAATCCCATCTTTAGGTTTGTTTTCTTAGACAAGGATGAGATACTAAGATTCTTTGATCCGAAAGAGGCGCATAAGTATTCAACAGAGTCCCTTGAATGGGTGTTCAACTCGGTGGTGGCAGAGGTGCAGAAAGGGCGAATAAGGGCGGACGAAGTAACGGACCTTCTAGAAACCATCAAAATACAAGTCTCATTCAGGGAATGGATCTTCAAGGTCTACAAGACTGTCAAGATTGATTTACAATATGCTGTAGACGATTATCCAGACTCTGCTATTGAGTAATTTTTTGTAATAGTGTTGGCCTGCACAATTTTTACTTCTTTCAGTAATATAAATTTTTGTAAAGGATGAGATTAATCTCCTCTTGTATTTTTCTTTAAGTCAAATCTTGCACCCAACTGTCCACAATTACTTTTTCAATACTTAGGGGGAGATTGTTAGCTCCATTATTCTTATCTTGTAAAAGTATAGAAAAAGTATATTGCAAGTCTTGACAGAAGGTTAGCTCCACAGAAGACAACAAAGGATTAGCGACAGAAGCCGTATGATTGAACAAGTGAAGAGTGGTAGAACCTCTTATGCGTCTCACAGAGGTTCTGGAAAATAGTCCCCTGATCAAAAGAACATGCAAGTCATTTACAGCAGAGCCTCTGAGATGGCTCACAGAGGGTCTGTGGTTTTCGTCTTTTGTGAAGTTTCTGTTCTAACAGTTTTCAAAGGTGGTTAGCCACATGTGCTTCTCACGTGACTAGGACTTAATCGATTTTCTTTGGACGACACAGATGAAGACACGTGTGAAGATCTAGTCTCTAAGGGTGTTAAGAACTAGTATAAATAGCGGATAGGGCCTTTGTAAACTGTGTGGTTCCAGTATTGTAATTGTCAAAATTTTCAATTAAATTGATTGAAAACCTTTGGAGCAATTTTCTTGCATTCATCTTCTTCTTTGAGACTGTGTGTTCTTGGTATGTTTAGAAATTCTAATCACTTACTCACTCTGTTTTGCTCTTATTAATATTTCCGCTGCACTCCAATTGTTTTAGAGCTTATCTAGAGTATTAGATCAATACCAAAGTTGAATTCAGATCCAACAACAGAGGTGGAAAAGAGCTTACAGAATTATAAGGAGAAATATCATAATATGTTTTATGAAAATCATGCGAATGTGGAGTTCATTAAAGATTTGAAAAGGAAGCATAAAGAACAATGTGAACGTATTGAAAACAATTTCATATATAAGATTGAAAAGTTAGAAAACACTCTCGACTCTGTCAGAAAGAATAATGATGATGATCTGAAAGTTTGGAGTAAAGCTAACAAAGATTTGTTTATTCAACTTCAAAAGGTAAGAAATGAATTACCTACTCGAAGGAATAATTCAGAGACAGAGGACTTAACTGAGAAGTTTCATAAGTCTGAGAGTGATTTGATTGAACTAAGAAAGCTTCTAAACCTAGAGAAAGAAAAGGTTTTAGAAAAGGAGAATAATTTTAATGCTGAAAGGAATAACTTTGACAAAGAGAAGAGGAGATGTATTGAATTTGAAAGAAAATTTGGAGCTGAACGTGTATCTTATGAAAATAAGATAAACTCTCTCGAGCTGAACGCAAAGATGTTGTTAAAGCAAATTTCGGATTTTGAGCAACTAAACATCTTGGAACGAGCCAAGAATGATAAAGAAAAGAAAGACTTCTCCGAAGTCTGTTAGAGTCAATTACAGAAATTATCTGAAAGCATTGATCTAAAGCAGAAGGCTTTAGACGAAGAGAAAAAAGAATTTGCCCTTGAGAAAATAAATACTTCAAAGAAGTATACAGCAATTGCTAAAGAGCTTGCAAATAAGAAAAAATGGCTTGACATCGCTTCGGAGAACGAAAAGAGTAGCTCAGATGAAGAGAAACGACAGTTAATAAATCAGAAGAAAAAGTTTGAAATGCCACAGAAGGAGTTAGAAGGTAAACTCCTAGACACTACAAGCAAATTGTCTGATCTAAAGACAGACCTTGAAACTGAGATGAA
>NW_020204243.1:2778-12954 GCF_001531365.2 Cynara cardunculus var. scolymus
CAGAACCAATAATTTTGTCAATAACAAAAGGTTCAACAGGTGGCATGGAGATAACAGCTATCAGAACAATTGGAAAGGTAAGAACATGCATGATTATAATAACTGGCATGGATCATATTATGTATATAATCATCCTGTTAATAGTGATGAAAAGAAAATATCTTATAGAAATAAATGGTTTGGAATTTTCAACATACCCCAACCCGATACTAACAAAATAGGACCCAAGTTCGTCTGGGTACCAAAATCTACTTAATCTGGTTTTGCAGGTGTGTCAATTTTGTGCTGATCAGAATATCATTTCAGTGATACACCAATGCAGGGAGAGTTGTAATTTATTTCAAATAAGGCTTTTGAACATTTCAGTTCAGGACCCGTGCTTAAAATGTTTTCCTTATTCATTTTAACTTTCTTGAGCTTAACTGAATCATTACAATAATCTACTTTCTAGGGGGAGTTTCTAGAAAGTTTAATAAATGTTTTTTTGGAAAATATTTTTTTTGGGAAACGAGTAAATTCTCTGAACAGGTATTTCCTGAGATTTTACTTGTGTGATTTCTCGTCGTACATAACTCCAATACCTTTTTCAGCTATTCTTCAAACTGTTATTATAACGTCTCTTATACGAAAATCTTTTTCGGTGATAATACACTCGTTTGTATACAAATATTGTTTTTCTGATATTTTTTTCTTTGACTGATATACATTCATTCATTTTTTTATCAGAATCTGTAAACTTCTTCTTACAGATCTTCCTTCATTTTCTCTCGCATATTGAATAATCGGATCGTTGTCGCATCATTCTTTTGTTAATTGTACTTAAAACCAAATTTCTTGATAATTTTTTTATCTGATCATTGTGCTTTAAAGAAATAATATTTTGATCAACCATTGTGATCAACTGAGCATACTATTTTAGGAGGGACTGAGTGCTTATCAGAAATACCAATATGGAATGTCAGAACCGACAGACCTACCCAAGAGGACAACCATATCTGAGTGAGCTTTAAATTAAAAAGGGTTTGTGTGCCGAGATTAAAATCAAAATGAGAGGGGTAGTTGTTGTGAGCTAAAAGAATTGATGAGAGTTGTGTCAGGATTAAAAGAATACGAAAATCCTGTTCTAAACTTTTAAAATCCGGGCATACCACATAATCTATTAGTTCTCGATTCTTTGGAGACTAATATTGACAAAAGGCAAAGCCTAGGCCAATTCTTGTCACAACCCCTCCAACTAATTTATCTCTCAACAGATAAGTGTTTCAATAACACTTGGGGCACGCAGCTCATCATCTATCAATTTCTCATTCGGAGAAAGTTGATATTGAATCAGAAGTATATATGTCCCCCCTTCAAGTCTTTTTGATCACATATTGAGTCTGATAAATTTGTGTAGTCCACACGATTTATCTTTTTGAGCCTAAACAGAAGCATACGTTGCTTTATCTTTCTACACTACACAGATTTAGCATTTTATACGTTATTTTGCCAAAACATTCATAGATATGCTTTTCTTAAGCTATCGATGATTAAATGGAAGACCTGGTGAGATGAGCCTAAAAAAGTCTCATATATACAGTACATCCGTTGTACTGAGTATATCTGTTATATTCATAGGTTAATCTTTTTTATAAAATTGAAAACAAGTTCACTCGTTGAAATTGGATGTTACCTTCCCATTCCCTTAATCTGAAAAGATTAAACAAGTGGATTTGCAAAGATCTACTTACATTTTCATGAATTGACAGCTTACATGGAAAATTTCATTCATTCTTGTGTATTCATTCCATCATTTCATCATAAGGGGGAGTATGTAATAATGAATGAAATATTCATTTCCGAACATTTTAAAGGGATTCTAATGTAAAGATCAAGGGGGAGTAACTTCAGATTTGGCAAACGACTCAAAAGAAGTGCGACTGGAGATGATTCCAAAAGATTATTCCGATGCTACAACGACTGAGAGTTTTTGAATGAGAAGATCAATGTTTCAAAAGTTTACCAAAGAGAAAGTTTGTGGTTTGTTGTCTGAAGATCHTTTGAAGATCACATCTTGTACATTGTTTCTGATGATTWCTGTTTTACATTTTCAAAAGAGAAGATCATCGTTGTTCTACATTCGAGGTGGAGAATGTTAGAAGATCTTTCTCAACAAACGATTGCCTGAAGATTCCAAGTTGAAGTTTGTTTTTTGAAGATGACATAATGTGATTAAAGTTTCAAAGTTCAAACAGGACTTAAAGCGCGAAATTTATTTCAAGTCTGAATACAAAGGGGGAGAATGTTAGAACTGAAAATCAGTATTAAATTGTATTTGTCTTGAAAGTTAAATATTGTCTATAATTGTAAAAGTCGTCGTGTTTGACTTTTCTGTAAAGTTTGACTTTGACTAGGTCTTTAATGTTTGACCCAATATAAAGGGTAAAGTCTTGTAATTGTAAGTAGAGGAGCTCATTTGTAAAATTCTGATTACGTATAGAAGGTTTGACCAAGTTTTGAAGATTAACTTTTCCTCTCAAACTCTCTCATCTCTCCTCTCATGTTCTTCAAGGTTAAAACCTTATTTGCCATGGATTCATTGAAGATATATTGAAGATTGATCATTATAGGGACTCACAGAAGCCAGTTTCAATATCATGTTGTTCTAAACCCAGTTTCAATATCAACTCAAAACTGCTTTCAAGAACAGTTTACCTTACTTCCACATAAACACCAACTAGTTCGAGTATTTCAAATACTAAACGTATAAAAAATTAAATAACAAAACTCACCTTATATGTATACAAGGATGAATCTTACAACAACACATTCCAAATATAACCACAAAATCAACTCCATCAGTTTCACGTAATCTTTCACACAAGATCACACACACACAACAACTTTTCTCTCTTTTTCTTTTTCTCTCAAAACGGAACAGGTAGATAAGATAAGTCTTATCTACTCACTTTTATACTATCAAAACACAGGCGATTTATGATATTATTTTAAAACTCATATTTTCACACTAATGGAATAAATATCAAATGCATATAATATTTCAAGCGGTGGAAATAAATAGGTAATCACACATAAGGAATTTAAAATTCTTTACTTACCAATACTTTCTAAAACCATTCCAATTTATATAATTGGAACTTGGTTAACTCGAGTTATGAAACTAGAGAAATCATATTTTCACATACTAAACTTGATTATGTATATCCAACTGAAAGAGTTCAAAATCAAGTTTCATCTATTTTTGAATCATTTGAAAAGAATTCTGAAAAAACTTTCTGAGTTTATTGAATCAATGACTCCTGAATTGTTTGAAAACCTTTTAAATGAGTCTGATTCTAATTCAGAAATAGAGGTGGTTTATGATTCAAACAACTGTTATTGATAAAATTAATTTTTCTGATGGTAAGTTTGATAAAGGGGAGCCTTCTAAAACTAAATCTGAAAATGTTTCTAAGGTTGCTCCTAAAATTGTCAAATCTGTTTTGAATGCAAAATATGTTAAAACTGAATCTTTATATGTGAAACACTCGACTAATTGTAAATATTTTTTTGTCGCAGAACTTTTAAAGATTGGTAAAAACTGCAAGCGGAAGTCTTGGCAGAAGATTGAGAAAAATGTTTCAAATAGTTCATCTTCTGTATATAATTTTTCTGTGAATACAAATAGTTGCAATTGTAAACCTGTTAACTCAAAGTGTAATCTGGATGATGATCTTAAGAATGTTATAAATTTTTCTCATCCAGATCTTATTTTTGTAGCCAAACGTCATATACATTACAATGATTATGGGTCAAACTCCCATGCAGTTAATTCCAAGTGCAAAATGTCTTTAGGATTAAAGATTTCTAAATCAAAGATCCTTCTCAATTCAGAAGATTTCAACGGTTTCCCAGAATTTAAAAAGAAAAGTGTTTTAAAGAAAAATGTTTCTAAACCGAAAAAGGAGGAGCCATATTTTGTAGATGTTATATTTGTTTGGAAATGGGTCCCAAAAGCTAAATATGAATGGCACGTTAAATCTTTATCTTTTAATATTCTTTCTAACCCAAAAGGACCCATCTGGAAATGGGTACCTAAATCTCCATGATTATTTTTGCAGGACTGTCATGTGTGGTATGTAGACTCAGGATATTCAAGACACATGCATCTTTTATCTGATTTTAAAGAAAATCCCCGCGGAACAGTCACATTTGGTAGTAAAGAGAAACGATTTGTGAGAGGATACATAACATTGTCAAATGACATTGTCACGATTAAGAAAGTTTTCTATGCTGAGGGTTTAAAGCATAATCGTTTAAGCATAAGTCATTTATGTGATAATGGGTTTGATGTAAAATTATTTGTGAACGGTTGTGTGATTATTGACTCTGAAGGGATAACGTTGATAAGAGCTGAACGTTATTGTAATCTTTATGCATTTAATTTTCCAACTCTGACTGCTTCTAAACCTGTTTGCTTAATTGCTAAAGCATCAAAAGAAGACAGTTGGACATGGCATAGAAGATTATCTCATCAGAACTTAAGAGATATTAATCGACTCATAAGCAGTGATTTGGTCATTGGTTTGCCTGAACTTAGATCTGATAAGACTCACTATGTTCGGCATGTGAAATGGGAAATATTACAAGATCTTCGCATAAAGCAAAATCAACTTCATCTTCTAAATCTCCACTTGAAGTGATTCACAAGGATTTATGTGGACCAATGCGTACTCAATCGCTTGGAGGTAAAAAGTACATCTTGGTGATGGTCAATGAATATTCTAGATACACGTGGCTAGAGTTTCTAAGAGCTAAATTTGATGCGCCAGAGCTGATCATTTCTTTTATCAAGCGCATCCAAGTTCTTCTACAACTTTTAGTTTAAAAAGCATCGAAGTGACAATGGCACTCAATTTACAAACGAGACCCTTCAAAGTTTTCTGTGAACTGTTGGGATTTCTCATAATTTTTCTGTTGTTCGAACTCTGCAACCAAATGGAGTTGTTGAAAGAAGAAACATAACATTAGTCGAGGCTGCTCGGACTATGTTGGCTTACTCTGGTCTACCCTCTGTATATGTGGGCTGAAGCAGTGTCTACTGCCTGTTTCACACAAAATCGAACGACCATTGTCAAGCGTTTTAATAAAACTTCTTATGAGTTAATAAATAAAAGAAAGCCCAATGTGAAATTTTTCCATATTTTTGGATCCAGATGCTTCGTGCTTAACGATCGAGACAATATCGGGAAGTTCGTAAGAAAGTGAAAGATGGCTACTTTATTGGTTATTCGTTAAAGTGTAAAGCCTTCCGAGTCTACATCAAGTCATCCAAGATTGTCATAGAAAGCATCAACGTTAGATTCGATGAATCTTCAACTTCTGAACAAATCAATTGAGGACTAAAGCTACAACAATTAGCTTCTACACAAAGCAGTGTAGAACCTGTACCAAACATGATAAATAATTCTGATTCTTCTATTGTAAAATCAAATTTAGATTCTTTATTCAAAGAAGTATTTAATCTCACTTGGGATATTCTTGCAGAGTAGTTGAATGAACCAGTGGTTCCGATTCCACAAGTTACTCAGCTTTCTGGACTATCTGAAGCTGGTTGTTCAACATCAAATGTTATTCATCCTGAATCTACTGAAGCTACTGAATCAAAACATGTTCAAACTGAGACACAAACTCAACCAGAGATTGTTCAATCCGATATTGATCAATCTGAATCTACTCAAACTGCCAATGAAGCTGAACATTCTGAGATTCAAGCTGAAGATAAAAATGTTGATATTAAAATTGAAGCTGAAAGTGAAATTCAAGCTGTAACTGATGAATACGATGATCAGAACAATCTAACTGATGTTCAACCCCTCCCTTGTACTCACAAGTGGACAAAAGATCATCCCCCTACTCAAATAATCGGTAACGTAAATGATAGAGCGAAAACACGATATACTATCACTAACGAGTGTTTTTTTCGTGAACTTTCTTAGTGCAATAGAGCCAAAGAAGCCATCTGAAGCGTTGCAAGATCCAGACTGGATCAATGCCATGCAAGATGAACTCCGAGAATTCAAAGGAAACCAGGTTTGGAGACTTGTACCGAGGCGGAAAGACAAATCAATAATTGGTACAAAATGGGTCTTCCGAAACAAAAAGGACGAGATGGGAATTGTAGTGAGAAACAAAGCCCAATTGGTTGCCAAAGGTTACAGTCAACAAGAAGGTATTGTTTATGACGAGACATTTGCTCCAGTCGCATGCATTGAAGCTATCAGAATATTTCTGGCGTATGCTGCTCACAAAAATTTCAAGGTTGTTAGACCCCATAACTCTTATTTGTAAAAGTAATGAAAAACAATAAGTGTGAAGGAGCAGAAGGCCGATGGAAGACTTCCAGGAAAAACGACTAAGTGTTCAATACAACTAGAAGGCCGATGAAACGACCAGAGATGCGATGAATCGAGCATCTTCATAACCCCTCTGGTTACCAACACTTGGAGTCTTCCACAACAGTTCAACCAGAGGCATACAATCAAGAAGATATCAAGATATGGTTGAACAACGCCCCATATAAGACAACTGGAGATGACGAATCGACAACTGGATTCTACAAAGATTTGATTTGCTTTATTTACTTTCCATGTATAGATAAGCTTTATTTTTCCTAAAAGATCTGCTAGATACTCTCTCTAGATAGTTATCTCCTTATTTAACTTTCTAGTATAAATAGGCGTTTGGCCTCTTGTAATCCGTTACGCTTTTCACATTCATTTGGAATAAAGTGAATCTTCCAACACTCGAGTTTATTCTTTGAATATTCATATTTGTGTTCTTGAGTGTTCGTCATTTTATTCATCCAGACGACATAATTAGGTTATTCTTAACTTAATTATTAGTGTTATTGAGAGATCTGAGATCAACAATTGGTATCAGAGCCAATTGATTGTTCTTCAATCAAAACGATCATAAAAAATGATCAATTCGCTTTTTCATTCATTCTCGAGTTCATAATAATCTTCTCTAAAAAATGCATTTTTTCTCTTCCAAATGTTCAATGGCCAACTGGAATTCTGCTTATAGTGTTGGTTCTCTCACTAAACCTCCAACTCTTCAAAGAGAAGAGTATCCACAATGGAGGATCAGGATGGTGAATTTTCTGGAGGGGATGGACAGGAATCTCCTCAGATCTGTCATGGAGGGTCCCTACATACCTCATACTCGTGTTCCAAGAGTCCTAGAAACGAGCACGACAGCAGAAGTAGCTGCTTACTACATGCCCAAGGACGAGAAAAATTGGGATGAAGATGACCTGCAGCGCGTAGAGGCTGACAAAAAGGCCAAAAGATTGATTATCATGGCCATTCCCAATGAAATCTTTCAATCCCTCGACACATGCACCATAACAAAGGAACTATGGGACGAGCTGGCAAGTCAACTAGAAGGAGGTGCAAAAATAAAGAAAAATCGTAGAGCTCAATGTCTCAACGAGTACACCAACTTCAAGGCTCCTCCTGATGAACCGATTCAAAAGATGTATGATCGTTTTAACACATTGATCAATCAATGTCGTCAAAACGACATCTCCAGGACGAAGGAAGAAAATAATGTGTTATTTCTTAAGAGTCTCGGCGATGAATGGACTCAACTGTTGATGTCCCTCCAAGCAAATTAAGACTTAGACAGCTGGTCACTTCATGACGTCTATGGAACACTTGGTACACAAGAAAATGATATTATGAAGAGAAAAGTGTCCATCGGTGGACCTCTTGCTCTTGCTGCAGAAAAAAATGATGTTTCAAGGACCTCCACCAGACATCTGATTCCGATGATTATGTTAAACCCCATAATTCATAATGTAAAAAGTAATGAAAAACAATAAGTGATGAAGAACCAGAAGAACAATGAAAACATCAAGGCAGAAACGGCTAAGTCTGGAGAACAACCAGAGGACCGATGGACAACCTGGGATGCGATGGAAAGAGCATCCTCATCGATCCTCTAGTCATCAACACTTAGTGAAATCTCTAGCAAATCATCCAGAAGCATACAATGAAGATCTAAAGATAAGGATAATTCCTCACATTATGAGTGACAGCTGGAGATGACATGTCGACAGCTAGACTTCAAGTTTATCTCTAATGTTAAAGCTTATCAATAGAATAGATAAACGTTATCTGTTAATAGAATATTAGCTATAAAGTCTCGTTAAATAGTTATCTTCTATTAGCTAGTTAGTATAAATAGGTGATTAGGCTTATTGTAAAAAGAATCACTTGAATAGCTTTTCGTTTTTCTTATAATCAAAGTGAAACCTTTGAAGGTCAAGATTGTTCTTAATTGTTTCTTAATTTCTTCTTGAGTGTTCACAACTTTCTTCATTAAATCACTATAATTTGATTATTCTTAACTAGATTATTAGTGTTATTGAGAGATCTGGGATCAACAATTGGTATCAGAGCTAATTGATTGAATTTCCCATCAAAACGATCAATCAAAAATCTCCCAATTTTGTATCTTCTTTCTCATCAAGAACACAAATCTCTCTCTTCAAAATTCTCATGGCCAACTGGAATTCTTCTTATAATGTTGGTTCCCTTACCAAGCCTCCAACTCTCCAACGAAAAGAATATCCACAATGGAAGATCAGAATGGTGAATTTCTTGGAAGGAATGGATAGGAACCTCCTGCGATCTATAATGGAGGGCCCTTACATTCCATAAAATCGTTGTTAGCTCCATTATTCCTATCTTGTAAAAGTATAGAAAAAGTATTTTGCAAGTCTTGACAGAAGGTTAACTCCACAGAAGACAACAGAGTATTAGCGATAGAAGCCATATGAGCGAACAAGTGAAGAGTGGCAGAACCTCTGATGCGTCTTACAGAGGTTCTGGAAATTAGCCCTCTGATCAAAAGAACATGCAAGTCATTTACAGCAGAGCCTCTGAGATGGCTCACAGAGGATCTGCGGTTTTCGTCTTTTGTGAAGTTTCTGTTCTAACAGTTTTCAAGGGTGGTGAGCCGCATGTGTTTCTCACGTGACAAGGACTTAATCGACTTTCTTTGGATGACCCAGATGAAGACACGTGTCAAGATCTAGTCTCTAAGGTCGTTAGGAACTAGTATAAATAGYGGATAGGGCCTTTGTAAACTGTGCGCTTCCAGTATTGTAATTGTCAAAATTTTCAATTCAATCAAGTGAAAAACTTTTGGAGCAATCTTCTTGCATTTATCTTCTTCGTTGTGACTGTGTGTTCCTAGTGTGTTTAGAAATTCTAATCACTTACTTACTCTGCTTTGCTTTTATTAATATTTTCGCTGCACTTCAATTGCTTTAGAGCTTATTTAGAGTATTAGATCAATACCAAAGTTGAATTCAGATCCAACAATTGGTATCAAAGCAGGTTTTGAATTCTAATTCAATTAATTCTGCTTTTGTTATTAATCTGTGATTCCTAGAACGCCAATTTCTTCAGATTACCCTGTTTCACTCACTGTTGAATCWGTTTCATCTTGTTCTTATTTTTTCTTCAAATTTCAATGGCGAACATGGGTAATACCTCGTTCATGAGTACTGGATCTCAATCCAAGCCTCCCACACTTATCCGAGAGGAATWCSCACAATGGAAAGTGCGCATGATCAACTTCCTGGAGGGAATTCACCCCAGAATTTGTGAATTTCTCGACAATCCACCATACGTGCCAATGAATTTGATTCCACGAGTTCCAGCAACTTGTACAACCCCCGAAGTTCCTGAGCACTATGAGCAAAACCAATTGCAAACTGGAGTGATGAAGAAAAGGTATTGGTTGAATTGGGAAGCAAATGTAAAAGGCTGTTAATCATGGCTATTCCTCATGAGATTTTCAAATGTATTGATCACTGCCATCTGTCTATGGACATTTTGGCAGAATTGGAGAAAGATCGAATGAGGGAAGAAGACTCTCAAGAACAACTGAGCCATTTGTATTGATGAATATCATAGCTTCAAGGCTAAGGAGGGTGAATCCCTGTCAGACACATACTCCAGGTTCAATACCTTAATCAGCAATTGCAAGAGATATGGAGTKRYKAGAACTACAGAGGACAACAACTCTATGTTCTTGGAAAGTCTTGGAAATGAATGGATGCATTTCACCATGTCAATGAAGGCCACTTTGGATTTAGAAGTATGGACCTTGGCTGACTTG
>NW_020204244.1:0-1488 GCF_001531365.2 Cynara cardunculus var. scolymus
GTTGAGGTCACAGAGGCTGCAACCCAAGAAAGCCCAGCAGAGGCTGCTCCTAAGCGCAGAAGGTTGCGCAAGATTGTTCAAGAAGAGTCCCCAACAGAGCAAATACACGATGTAATCTTCCACATCCAACAAGAGTTTAAAGCGCCCACAGAAGTAGTGGATTTGGGGACAGAAGTCATAATAGACGATGAAGAAGAAGATTTGGAGATAGAAGAGGGCGAAAAAGATGCCGAAGGCACATATCCAAGCCCCCCTCCTAGTGTAACCCACATTACTAGGGACCCTGTTCTAAAGGGAACCCCTATTGAAAAGAGCGTGCACACGCTGAGCCCTAAACCAGCAAACCTCGCAGAGGACATTCTTTCGTCCTCTGTCGAATGCACAGTCTGGGAACCTCAATCTACTCCAACATCCTCTCAAAAGGATGGTGGTTTTACAATAAGAGTCCATTCTCCCAAGGACTCGACACTTCAAAAAGAGGCATCTGTTGCCCCTTCACACATGAGTGAACAACCAAGTTATGCTTCAGAAGCATATGAAAGATTCACAGAGACTACGGGTCTAGTACGCCCAAAGTTCCCACTCGATCCCTCTACCGAGTTAGGCTCTGAACCTACTAGGCACGACATCGACAGAACACTGGTAGGCTCTCCAGTTGGAGATGTTCGAGGATCCGGTAGAAGTCCCCGAGCTGACATCGACAAACCAGTCACTGAGGGTGCCTTACACTCCGAGGCTACTAGGTCACCATGTGTTGGTGATCTAGGTTCCTCGAATACCCATGTGACAAAGGGGGGTTACAAACCTTCGCCACAGTGGTATTCCAGAGGTTGGATGAGTTGAAAAGCTTATTCTCCTCCCAATCGGCGACAGAGGCTCTTGCACCTCTAACAGAGGCTCTGAAGGATTGACTTCCATAACTTCTGAGCTCAAGGCGACCGTATCAGCCCTTCAGAGCTCTGTCCTCAACAAAGACGACCTCACAGAAGCTTTCAGCACCCAGTCTCTCAACCCTTCTTCAATCCGAAAGTTCAAGACAGAATGAACAGAGGTTGCCACCTAATTTGCTGCAGACTTCATTTCCGCCGGCTACACCAATTATTTTTCCTTCAAGGATGAGATCAAAGGGATGTTCTCTTCTGTGGTCACCTATGGCATTGATTCTAAATCCTCTAGGGCTAACATTAACCATCTAGCCACTCGCAGAGAGCTAGATGCAATGGTTGAAGCCCTTGGAGAGACCGTGCGGAAATACACCGACCAACTCCTCAAGGAAGCCCGAGCAACCAACGAATCAATAAGATACTGCATGAAGTAACTCGTCAAAGAAGGTGACAACTTCAGAAATGAGATCTATCGCTGCGTCTCTAAAATGAAATGGGCCACAGAGATGGACATCAATAATGCCTCTGTGAATGCTGAGATGGTCATTGAAAAGATGGAGAAGGCGGCTTCCAAAGTTCTAAGGCATTTGAAGAAGGCTCCCCT
>NW_020204244.1:2788-13210 GCF_001531365.2 Cynara cardunculus var. scolymus
TAGATGATTATCCAGACTCTGCTGTGGATTAAACTCTTGTAATAGTGTAGGCCTTTACAATATTTTAATTCATTCATTAATGTAATTCTTTTTCAGAGGATGAGTTTAATCTCCTCTTGTATTTTTTCCATTAGTCATTTCTTGCACCCATTTGTCCAAATTTACTTTTTCATACTTAGGGGGAGAATTGTTAGCTTCATTTTCCATCTCTTGTAAAAGTATAGAAAAAGTATTCTGCAAGTCTTGACAGAAGGATATCTTCCACAGAAGACAACAGAGGTCTAACGACAGAAGCCTTATATTCGAGCAAGTAAAGTGCGATAGAACCTCTGATGTCTCTCATAGAGGTTCTGGAAAAAGGTCCTCTGTCAATAAGAACATGCAAGTCAATTACAGCAGAGCCTCTAAGATGGCTCACAGAGGGTCTGCGTATTTCGTCTTCTGTGAAGATTATGTTCCAACTATTTTTCAATGGTTATTAGCTGCATGTGCTTCTCACGTGACTAGGACTTAATCGACCTTATTTGGACGGCTCAGATGAAGACACGTGTCAAGATCTGGTCTCTAAGGTCGTTAGGAACTAGTATAAATAGCGGCTAAAGCCTTTGTAATTGTGTGCTTCCTGTATTGTAATCGTCAATATTTTCAATTGAATTAATTGAAAAACCTTTGAAGCAATTCTCCTGTGTTCATCTTCTTCCTCATCTTGACTGTGTGTTCTTGATTTATTTACTTTGTTCTATTCTTATTATTGTTTTCGCTGCACTTTAATCGTCTTAGTGTTCATTCAGAGTTTTAGATCAATATCAAAGCTGAATTTAAGGTCCAACAATTCCTAACATTCTCCCCCTTTGTATTCAGACTTGAAAGAAATTGTGCGCTTTGAGACTTGTTTGAACTTTGAAGCTTTAAACACACTATTTCTTCTTCAAAAACAATCTTCAACATGAAATCTTCAGACAATTGTTTGTTGAGACTTTTTGATGCTCATCTCACCAGGTCTTCCATTCAGTCATCGATAGCTTAAAATTAGCATATCTATTAATGTTTAGGCAAAATAACATATAAAATGCAAAATATGTGTATTGTAGAATGATAAAGCAACGTATGCTTCTATTTAGGTTCAAAAAGATAAACCGTGTGGACTACACAAGTTTATCAGACTTAATTCGTGATCAAAAAGACTTGAAGGGGGGACATATATCCTTCTGATTCAATATCTTTCTCCGAATGAGAAATTGATAGATGATGAGTTGCGTGCCCCAAGTGTTATTGAAACACTTATATGTTGAGAGATAAATGAGTAGTTGGTGGGGTTGTGACAAGAATTGGCCTGGGCTTTGCCTTTTTCAATATTAGTCTCGAAAGAATTGAGAACTAATAGATTATGTGGTATGCCCGAATTTTAGAAGTTTGGAACAGGATTCTTATATTCTTTTAATCCTGACACAACTCTCGTCAATTATTTTAGCTCACAACAACAACCCCTCTTATTTTCATTTTAGTCTCAGCACACAAACCCTTTTGTATATAAAGTTCACTCAGATATGGTTGTCCTCATGGGCAGGTTTGTCGATTTTGACATTCCATTGAGGTATTTCTGATAAGCACTCAGTCCCTCCTAAAATTACATTTTATGCTCAGTTGATCACAATTATTGATCAAAATTATTATTGCAGATAAGCATAATGATCAGATAAAAATTGATCAAAACATATGGCTTTTAAGCACAATCAATGAAAGAATGATGCGACAACGATCAGATTATTCGATATGCAAGAGAAATGAATGAAGATATGTAAGAACGAGTTTACAGATTCTGATATTAAAAAAATATTAAATGTATACCAATCAACATAAAATAAATCTAAAAAAACAACATTTGAATACAAACTAGCGTATTATCACTGAAAATGATTTTCTTATAAGAGACGTGATAATAACAGTTTGAAGAATAGCTGAAATAGGTATTGGAGTTATGATCGATGAGAAATTACGCAAAAAAAATCTCAGAAAATACATGTTCTGAAAATATACTCATTTTCCCAAAACAAATCATTTCCCGAAAACATTTATTTTAAACTTTTATTGAACTTTCTAGAGACTCCCCCTAGAAAGTAGATTATAGAAATGTTTCGATTTAGCTCAAAAATTAAAAACAAATAAGAAAACATTTTAAGCATGGGTCCTAAACTGTGTGTTTAGAAACCACACTCTGTTAAGCACGAGTTCTGAACTGAAATGTTTAGAAGCCTTTTTGGAACAGATTACAACTCCCCCTGCATTGGTGTATCACTTATATGATATTCTGATCAGTACAAAATTGACACACCTGGAAAACCAGATTAAGTAGATTTTGGTACCCAAATGAATTTGGGTCCTATTATGTTAGTATCGGTTTGGGGTATGTTGTAACTTCCAAACCATCTATTTCTATTTGATATCTTCTTTTTAGCACTTTGAATAGGATGATCATAAATAGAATATGACCCATACCAGTTATTGTGATCATACCTGTTCTTACCTTTCCAACTGTTCTGATAGCTGTTATCTCCATGCCACCTGTTGAACCTTTTCTTATTGAAAAAATCAATGGTTATGCATGTTAAGCACATAATTCTTCTCTTATTAAGATTGATCAGATCATTAGTGGATCTCACAATGCAAGAAAGAACAAAGTTAGTAACAACAGGTGTATGAGATGAAACAAAATCAGCTTTATTAACCCATATGCTTTTAGTCTTAGATGATTTATTGGGTGATCTGATAACATACCCTTGATAATACTGATTAGAAGAGCGAGAATAGTTCTTATAAATAGTAGATTTAGGGCTACTTGAATAACTGTTCAATTTGGAACAGTCATAGAAGCTAGTTTTACACTGTGATGGAGAACCAATTGAGCTTTGTGCACAAGAAAGTCTTTGACTTTTTGTAAAAGCTGGTCTCTTTCAGCAGTAACTAAATCAAACTAATTTTAAGTTTTGTTCTCATCTTCAGCTCAGTTTCAAGGTCTGTCTTCAGATCAGACAATTTGCTTGTAGTATCCAGGAGTTTACCTTCTAACTCCTTCTGAAGCATTTCAAACTTCCTTTTCTGATTCATTAACTCTCTTTTCTCTTCATCTGAGCTGCTCTTTTCATTCTCAGAAGCGATCTCAAGCCACTTTTTCTTATTAGCAAGCTCTTTAGCAATTGATGTATGTTTCTTTATAGTATTCTTCTTATTAGGAGCAAATTGCTTCATATCATCATATAAAGCCTTCTGCTTCAGAGCAATGCTTTCAGATAATTTTTGTATTTGGCTCTGACATTCTTCTGAGATGTCTTTCTTCTCTTTATCATTCTTGGCCCGTTCCAAGATGATCAGCTGCTCAAAATCAGATATTTGCTTTAAAAGCATTTTTGCATTCAACTCTAAAGAGTTTATCTTATTCTCATAAGATATGCGTTCAGCTCCAAACCTTTTCTCTGAATCACACATTATTTTCATTTCCTTTTCAAATTCCATTCTTTATATTGATCCCCGATCTCTCAATAACACTAATAATCTAGTTAAGAATAACCAAATTATAGTGTTTTAATAGAGAAAGTGATGAACACTCAAGAATGAATTATAAAATAATTAAGAACAATCTTGAGCATCAAAGGTTTCACTTTTATTAATAATAAAAATGTAAAGCGACATCGTTTACAATAGGCCTAATCACCTATTTATACTAGAAAGCTAATTAAAAGATAACTATCTATTGAGACTTTTTAGCTAATCTTTTATTAACAGATAATGTTTATCTAATCTATGGATAACTTTAATATAAAGATAAACTCGAAGTCTAGTTGTTGATTTGTCATCTCCAGCTGTCTTTCATGGTATGATGAATCATCCTTATCTTTAAATCTTCATCGTATGCTTCTGGATGAATTGCTGAAGAATTCTCTAAGTGTTGTTGATCAGAGGGGTGATGAAGATGCTCTTTCCATCTCATCCCTGGTTGTCCATCGGCCCTCTGGTTGTTCTTCAGACTTAGCCAAATCTGCCTTGATGTCTTCATCGGTCTTCTGGTTCTTCATCACTTATTGTTTTTCATTACTTTTTCACTTTATGAATTATGGGGTTTAACAATCTCCCCCTAAGTAATGAAATAACAAACATAGACTAATCTAGAAACAATTGTGATGAACAAAGACTAATCTAATAGAAAAACATCAAATTTCAAATTTTCATTGGATGATGAAATTCTTACAATAGTGGAATCAGATGACATTAAGGCAAAAAATTGACAACTCATCATGATCTACCTTGATATATTTCTCTGAAGCGTATGAGCAGTCTTCGATAACCGATGACTGTCGATATCTCATGGATGAGTTGACTCCCTTCTTCTCTTGGCACGTGATTTCTACCCAGTCTTTCTCTAATGACTTCCTGAAACCATTCAAGTGTATCCGTTGAATACTTGAATGCCTCAGTTAGTCTAAAGAATGTCTTTGCCCCGAACTCATTCTTGTAAACAAGTCCAAGTTTGGGTTAAGTTAAGACTGAGGCAGATCTTTTCTCCTGCAGGCCTTGGAAGTCTTCGTTTCATGGAGCGCAGGAAAGTCTTTCGATGCCTAGCCGAAGAGCAATTTCTAAATCACTCTTGGCTCGATGGTTCACCAGGGTCTCCATTGTTTTTACTACCGCTCTGTTTTCCATTCCAAACCTGATGCCGTGGTCCTGCCTTTGAGCCGTGTATGCGTATAGTTCAATCACCTCATAGGGATTGAGGTTGATGAGGTCATTTTCATTGAACACACTAATTTTCCCATGTGTTCTTTCCACTATGAACTCGATGTATCATATGACTCTATTGGCGAAGGTCCTTACTTTTAAATCCATGACCCTCCTTATCCCATCGTTCGAGAAGACAGTCTGTGGTGCTTGTATGGTCTTAATGAACCTATGGTGTGTGAGGTCCATGAACTCAGGCGATAAGATCGAAGGATTAATGGTCAAACTTTCATCGCGGTCTTGGTATAAGTATTGATGGATGTTTTCCATCATAATGGGTTCCCTGGGTGGCAGCTTTGGACGTCTCCGTAGCGACTCCATGTTCTGTATAATTTCATCAACCAAGCTCTGCGGAGATTGCCTTGATGAAAAGGGAGTATCCGCTTGCACCACGGGTGGTTCGGTTGGGGGTGTGTTTGGGTAGAGGGTTGTGTATCGGTTGGGGGTTATGTATTGGTCAGGGGTTGTGTATGGGTAGAGGGTTGTGTATTGGTTGGTGAGAGGATGGTTTCTTGGGTTGGCTCAGGTTCATCRGGTTGGGTGATGAGAGGTTGTGTATCGCGAGGGGTTGGTGATGGAGTTAAAGGTAGGTCTAGTGTTGGTGATGGAGTGAAAGGTGGGTTGGTTTCTGTTGGTGGGGTGGATGGATTTTCATCGGTTGAGGAACTCAACACGATGGGTTCTGGGGTTGTAGCTAAGGGAACATGTACATTTTGTACATCTTCAGAGGGCAGAGCCTCTGGATCCCTTGCTTGGGTTCCTTCGGTTAAGGTTGGTTGTGTTTGTGGTGGTGGTGGTGGTGGTGGTGCAGCGGATTCCATTTGTTGTGCAACCGTGGCCTCTATCTCCCCCTCATGAGGTCCAAGACCTTGATCATCGGGGTCTGGATCCTCATGCCTTCGTCGTTTGAGGGGGCGGCTGGATGAGCAGGAGGTCTTAGACCTGTTCTTCTTCCACAGTCGAATGTGGTCAGCCAAAGTACGCACCCGATCCTTGTTGCACTGTTGTTCCATGATGCGAAGGAGAGTGTTGGTTTGATCTTGTTGTTGTTGAAGACTCTTCCTTAGTGCAATGGTAGGCTCAGCCGATCGGGCAGCAAACTTTGCACTTATCTCATTAAACGATGAGATAAGTAACTTGGACAGAGTCTGAAGGTCGGCTCTGGTGGCAAAATCTATGCTTGAGGTGGGTGGTGGTGGCACAGAGGTGGTGGCAGATGTCGATGGAGGATGGGGAAGGTTGGCAATGAGATTCCTCACTTCTGCAGTGAAGGAGGAGAAGGCTGCATCAAAGGATGGGCCTGCGGAGGGAGGTAGGGGTGGAGTAGGCTGGGGGATTTGGGCTAATATTATGGCAGGTAGATGGGTGAGGGTGGTTTAGATGGTGGCCATTTGGTGGGTAAGGGTGGCAAGGGTTTCATCGATAGATGAAGTAGATGGAGGTGGAGCTTGTTGAGGGATTTGGGAGATGATGGAGGTGGGTAGGGTGTGAAGGTTTTGGAGGATGGTTTGTAGTTGGGTGATGATGTAGGTAAGGTTCTCATCGGCCCCAGTTGCCTCGGTTGTGAGGGTAGCGATGGATTGGATGAGGATTTGGTTTCGTTGGGTGGCAAGAGAGGATGCGGTGTTGTGGTGTTGGCTGATGGTTTATTGGAGCATTTAGAGATGAGTGGTATTGTCTCGGGTTTGGGTTTCAATTTGGGAGAGGTGGCACTGTAGGATTGCAAGGGATTGTTGAAGGTCGGAGTTATCGGTTGAAGGTTGGTTGTCAACAATCCCTTGAATGATAAGTTTAAGGTCTTCCAAGGACCGCATCACTGAATCGATAAAGGCTTGGAACTCGGCCTTTGTGACCAGGTCTTCAATTGGGGTAACCCTTGCAGCAACGGATGCTGCAGGTTGGGCCTCTACTCCGGAGGCGCCTTCTTGACCTTGTGAAAATGTGGGCCTAGAAGGACTTCCATCATGTCCTTGATAGCCCTCCAGAGATGAGCTATCTCGTGATGTTGGGACATCAGCTTCCTCTTCCTCGGCTTCAGAGGCCAGGTAAGTGAAGTTAATGTGTGTCCCCTTCGATAGATCAAATATCGAAGGGGGAAGTGCATGAAGGGAAGATCGCTCTGAACGATCTTGGGGAAGTTCAAAGTCAGAAGCAACACATGCTTTTGTGTGTGTGGTGGGTTGTGTCGAGCCTTGAGGCGAAGGGGCTCTTATGTCTTCATCACCTCTCTGTTGGGAGAGGGGTGATGGAAAATGGGGTTCCTCGGCTTGTTCATCTCCAGAAGCCCGAAGGATGGCTGGTAGGGGTTAATACCCCTGTGAATTTGATCGTCAGGGGTAGATGATGTGGTTGCTCTTTGGGTAGTGGGTGGAGGAATTGTATGAGTAGGGCCGGGGGAGGCACGATGGTCGATGGACGTGCATCTTGTAGACTGGAGTGAAGGGCTCCTCAGCTGGTAGTCCATGCTTTCTCATTGCGTCCCCAATGAAGAGGGCGAGGAAACGTGGGAAAAGAACCGTAGATAGAGGCTTGCCAGCGGCTTGGAGTTTGCATTTCTTGACCACCGCCGAATGAATCTCATTGTAGATGAGAAAGGCGTAGTAAAGGTTGAGGTTGAAAAACAACCGATACATGATCGTCATGATGTTTATGTTCCCTTGGTCCAATGACCCCAGTTTGCATGTGAGGGCCCTGTTGAGGATGGAGAAGAACATGTTCCACATCAGCGGAAGGAAATGTCATTTGAAGTCGGAGATGTTGCGGAGGTCATGATTGTAACCTAGCATCTTGACGTAACGTAGAATGTCGTCAGTGGTGGGTGGTAAGTCATATTGGGCAATTCCAAGATCCCGTCGAGTGGGAATGCACAGAACCCGAGAAACTTTAGCCCGCGAAATCTTAAGCGAGCAGATCATGTCGTTTGGGGCATCCATGTCCCCCATTATTCCATGGCTTTCTGGGTCAAACTCACATGTTTGCCAATATTGATGGACGTACTTTAGTGGTACGCCAATGTCAGCAAGAGTTAGGGCGGGAAGTAGAATACAGTTCTTGAAGAACTCTATCATGACGGTGAAGCGGTTGTCGAACAGTGTGTTTCGTAGTTTAATAGCGTGGTTGTTGGGCTTCATTGGAAGGAACACGAGAGCGCGGCTGTCGGTGCCGGTGGATTGGACCATGCTGTCATTGTTGTTCGATTCGTCTGAGGCGGAGGAGGCCATTGTTGAAGGAGTTGCAGGTTTTTGTTCGTCAAAGTCTATTTACAGGTTTAAGTGAGCGTAAAGAGAAGATGAAGGTTGAAGAAGGGTATTTATAGGTGGAGAGAATGTGGGGGGTGGGGTGGGGGAGGAATTAGAAACGGTTTCTTGATTATTATAATAAAATAATCATGAAAAGTTTTGGCGGTTTGGGTATTGACGATTTGATTTGAAGAACGTAAGTCGTCTTGATTGTACGTGCCATTAATGTTGGAGGACACGTGTTAAGGCGGGGTTAGGGAGGGGGAAAGTTGAAAGGGTGTGTGGGGAACAGGCTGTTTTTGGTGTCAGGCGCGTGGTAGGATGACGTATGAATTATTTGAAATAAGAAGGTATTTCAAATAATATCTTGATAAATATGTATCAAAAAAAATTTAAATTTAAAATCCCATCTAATTGGAAGATTAATACTAATTACGAAGTTTTGGTCTTCTAAAAACTCATGTTGTATAGTTTTTAGTCACAAAAGCTGCAATTTTATATAATCTTTTAAAAGAATTTTGCAATTAAGATGGGTTTTGTGAATGAAATATATTTTTCCATGGAACCAGAGGTGTTCTGGTTGAGYATGACACATTGGGTGAGGAACCAGAGGAGCTCTGGTTGAACATTGATGAAGGAGTTCATCGATGAAATGTTGGATTGCATGATATAGAGACCTTGGATTACAAACCAGAGGCTCTAGATAAGCATTGTTAATCCATTATATAGAAGCAGAGGAGCTCTAGTTAAATACATATTTAGCATTTAGGTGGCCAGAGGCTCTGGATAGTAGAACCAGAGGCTGTGGATGGAAAATGCATATAAAATAAGGTTGTAGATGAAATAGTTGCTCCCCCATAAATGATGCATGAAGAATGGTTTGATGTTTTCAAAAACTCCCCCTCAAACAAATAATAATGAAGAATTTGGGGACCAGAGGTTCTGGTCTATACAACCAGAGGCTCTGGTTGTGAAGGATGATGAAATGAATATGTGAAATGTGGCTAAGTGTGTAAGTGAAGAGGTATAAAGATGGGTCTTTGAGACCAGAGAGGCGCTGGTTCCAAAGAAAACAAATCCGGAGGCTCTGGTCTTTAAAACCAGAGGCTCTAGTTGTGAAGGTAAGGAAAAGGTGTATAAGAAAATGGTTAAGTTGTGTTAGCTCTCATTCCTTGAATGTAAAAGAATAGAAAAAGTAAAACAACAAGTGTTGACAGAAGCTGATCTATCACAGAAGACTACAGAGGACAATCAACAGAAGAAGCTCAATCGTACAAGGCTCAACTGACAGAACCTCTGTCATCCATCACAGAGGTTCTGGAAACTTGTCATCTGAAAAGACCATGCTACATGTTAAAGACGACAGAACCTCTGTCGTGTCTCACAGAGGTTCTGGAAGAAGTTCCTCTGAAGTAAAAGCTCCATGTCATATCCAGCAGAGCCTCTGTGATGCTTCACAGAGGGTTTGCAGCTATTCTTCTGTGTAGATTATCTTTAGCTCGTTTTTCTTAGGTTTATTAGCTACTTGTGACTTTCACGTGATATTGTCTGTAATCTTTTTTAGATGAACGGCTTAGATTTAATTGCTTTAGGTCGTGTCAGGAAACGGTTACTTGCCTGTATAAATAGTAGCGTAGGCCTTTGTAATTCAGCGTGCTTCCAGAATTGTAATTGTCAATATTTTCATCTAATTGAAAATCCTTTGAAGCTTTCTTCTGTGTTCATCATTAATCCTTCATCGTGTTCTTATTGATTTCTACTTGTTTGATTTATTATCTTTTCCGCTGCATTATCTCTGTTAAATCAATCATCCAAGTAAGTAATCTTTACCAAGAAATAGAGTTATTCGGTCCTAACAATTGGTATCAGAGCAGGAATCAAATTTTAATTTGAATATTTCTGTTCTTGGTATTCATCCTTTGTCGACTCTAGAAGACACTGTCTTCTTCTCCAAGTTTACCCTGTTTTTCACTGTTTTATCAATTTTCTCCTATTTTCTTTTGATTCTTCTTCAGTCAATGGCGAATACGGCCAATGCTTCCTTCATGAGTACGGGTTCACAGTCTAAGCCTCCAATGCTCATTCGTGAGGAATTCCCTCAATGGAAAATTCGAATGGTGAACTTTCTAGAAGGAATTCACCCAAGAATCTGTGAGTTCCTGTATAACCCTCCTTATGTCCCAATGAACCTCATTCCAAGAGTTCCTGTAACTCAAACTACACCAAAAATACCAGAGCATTACGAGCCTCGACCCGAAGCGAACTGGAGTGATGAAGACWAGGTAATCGTCGAATTAGGAAATAAATGTAAACGGTTGTTAATCATGGCCATTCCTAATGACATCTTCAMATGTATCGATCACTGTCAACTGTCCATGGACATTTGGGCAGAACTGGAGAAATTAATCGAAGG
>NW_020204245.1:0-2119 GCF_001531365.2 Cynara cardunculus var. scolymus
ATCAATAAACAGTACTTTATGCATAAAAAACGTTTTTTAAGAGTTTTTGTCAAATGCTTTATAATATAGTATAGATATGTTCACAGTTACTGAACTTATATATATATGAATGAGTTATATAAAGATGTGAATAGATTGAAAATATATGTATATGAAAAGCATACATAATAGTGTAATTATCTAATGTATATATTAATAAAAATTCAACAATCATATTAAATCCAAGAATTAAAAAGATATCGGATTCATCGGGTTGGGGTCAAATAACATCAACCAAATACCTACGGTTTGACAAATTTTCAACTCGATTAGACATTACGCATTGGGTTGGGTTGGTTTTTGAGCACCCCTAGTTTGAACCCTTGAGACCGAAGACTAGTTTATAACAATGTGCAATGATATAAAAAGACATATTAGAATTGTTATATTTGTTTTCTGATAACTAAATATATTGAATAATAATATAAAAATAATTAATAAATAATATCAAACATATAATGTATAATTAAACGATATTAATTAGTAATGATTTTTATTTATTAATATTAGAAATAATAAAAAAAGCATCAAATAAAGTTGTTTATGCCCTTTTTTTATGTACTACAGTGGGCATAAAGCAACATAACCTATGTAATAATACTACACACACAGCTACTTGAATATAAATAAATAAAATTATAATAGAATTTATAATTAAAAGAAAATAGAAGTAGAAGTAGAAGGAATACTCTAGAATGGATGTTGGGTTTAAAACAAATCACCGTCTCTTTCTTCCATATTTCAACACCGAGTCTTTAGAGAGAGAGAGAGAGAGAGAGAGAGAGAGAAGAACAGCAGGAGACTTCCATCTTTCTGGGTTTGAAGCACCGCACCACTGTCCGGAGACGATCGAAACGGATTCGGTTTCTTGGTTCACCAACTTCAATCGCAATATCTGAAGAAATCGATGATCGTGAACGAATCCCTGATTTCTCACCAAAAGAAGAATGTGTGTGTTTTTGATCTGTTTTGAATCTTGTTTTCGTATTCCTTTATGGGTTTTTGATTCTGGTTCTTGATTACTTTCAAGGTTTCTTGAATTTGTTTGTGTGGGTTTTGTTGAATTAACAATAACAATTGATATTGTTCATTCTTGTTTAAGGTCTCTGGAGGAGATCCAAACACATCCCATYCAACCGAATATTATTCAATCATCCAACTGAAAGAAACTATTATTGGATCTCCCAATACTTATTCTGTAAGTATTCTCTCGTCTCTCTCTCTCTCTCTATATATATATATATATATATATATAATGCATGTGGTTGATCATCATCTTCTTTAATAATCTTGTTTTAGTTTTGGGCTTCTTTTCTGAATCTTGATCATTCATCATCAACATCTTCTTTTTCTTTATCTGAATCTAAATCTTGTTATTTTCTTTAAATCTTTTTTTCATCATCAAATCTATGCTTTGGTGGAAGGGGGTTTAATTTTGTTTCTTAAAACATTTTTTTTTTATGGAATCAAGTATTCTGACATTATTTTAACAAGTTTCTAATTTTATTTTGTTGAATATAAATTGCTTTTCTAATACAAATTTAAACTGTAATTTTTAATTTAAAAATATAAAACAAAATTTTAATTAATATATATTAAATATTGATGTGATTGGAATAGATTTTAATTTTGTTTTGTTTTTATATTAAAAAAACACTAATAGTTCTTGGTCCTTGTTTTCATCCTTTATACACAATTTATTTAATGAAATATTTTTGGTATCTACAAATGATTTATATTTTTAAATTAACATTTTTCAGTGTTTAATATTTACATTTTCTTAAAATCAAAGTCTTAGAGATTATATTATATTTTTAATATAAACAATTTATATACAATATTTGTAATATTTTTTTCATCTTGATATAATAGATGCAATATTTTTCTTAAATACCTATTACTTTTTAATTACAGAAAAAAATAAAAAAGAACCGTAGCCGCCGATTTGAATAATGTACAATAATTTGTAAAAATATTAAACTTTTTTATATATATTAAAAAAATGTTAAGGCTTGTCATCAAAACTTAATCTTAAAGTTTTAATTAAGAATTTTTATGTGTTTTTGGGTTTTGTCTTGTA
>NW_020204245.1:2680-6343 GCF_001531365.2 Cynara cardunculus var. scolymus
GAGACAGAGTAAATATCACATATGTAATATATTTTATTTTTAATTAAAATAAATTTAATCAATAACTCTTATTAGTTTTTTTTGTTTTTTTAGTTTGAAAAATCCAGAATATATTTTAATTTTAATTAAAATAAAATTTATCAAAACTTTTTTTTAAAATGTAATTAGGTTTTATTATATTTGTTTTTGGTTCAAAAAATGTGTAAGGACTTAATCGTTCAAAATATGAATGTTCATTGGGTTTTTTGGACCTTTTCCAATATTTTATCACATTAACCAATTATATAGGTCATAAAAATAAGTCCAAGGATTTATTTGTTCCAAAAAATTATCCAAGGGTTTAATCGTTTCAAACACTAAAGTCCATTGGGTTATTTTAGACTTTTTTCTTAATTTTATAGGTCATAAGAATGTATGGTTTTAGAAAGTCCAAAGAGTTGTTTAACAAGTTTTAGAATGTTGAAGGACTTATTTGTTCTAAAAAATTGTCCAAAGATTTAATCGTTCCAAACACTAAAGTTTATTGGGTTTTTTAGACTTTTCCCTTTTAATATAAACAATTTATATACAATATTAATTAATATATATTAAATATTGATGTGATTCCAAGTGTTCATATGGCCGTCTCTATATAATTTAATTTTGTTTTTATGTTAAAAAAACACTAGTAGTTGTGGGTCCTTGTTTTCATCCTTTAAACGCAATTTATTTAATGAAATATTTTTGGTATTTGTTAAATATGAATTATACAAAGGATTTATATTTTTAAATTTCATTAATTAATATGTTTTAGTTAAGAATTTTAGTTTCAGGGATTATGTGTTTTTGGGTTTTGTGTTGTACAAATCTTTTTATGTGGCATGCAACAAAGTGGAGAATTTCAACATATCTTGATTAATTTATCTCAATACCATTTGATTTTTGTTGTACAGCTCTTTTTCCAGGTGCAAGTGGAGAATTTGAACATAATTACCTTCCATTCTTTATATCTCGATACCATTTTGATTTTTTTATTTCTAAATTTAAAAAATATTGTTATGTAATATAAAATATTTAATAAAAAAATCTATTAGCCATGTGAGGGTTTTGATCTTTGAGTATTTAATTTCCAGTTTGGTTCCAAGATTGAGAAAAGCTCCCCCCTAGTTAGGTAGGAGGGGGAGTGGCGTGTGGGTAGGTTAGGGGTCTAGGTGTAGTTTAAGTAGGTTTAAGGTTAGGGGCGGGTTTAGGAGGAGGAGGAGTAGGTAGGTAGGTTAGGCTTAGCGGCGGTTTAGGAGGAGGAGTAGGTAGGTAGTTAGGTTAGGGTTAGGGGCGGTTTAGGAGGAGTAGGTAGGTAGTTAGGTTAGGGTTAGGGGCGGTTTAGGAGGAGGAGTAGGTAAACCGCCCCTCACTACCTACCCTGCCATATCTACTCCTAAACCGTACCTACCCCTCTACCTCGACCACTTAAACCTAACTAACCTATCTCCTACCTCCTAAACCTAGCTACCGTCCCTACCCCTCCTTATACTCCTAAACCGTACCTACCCCTCCTCATACTCCTAAATCGTACCTACCCCTACCCTGCTCTTTAGCTAGGGGCGGTCTCCTACCTACCCCTAACCTCCTAGCTACCTACCTACTCCTACCCTGCCCCTAAACCTAGCTCCCTAAAACACCTCCTCCTACTTCTAAACCGCCCCTCTTAACTACCTACCCTGCCCTATCTGCCCTCTCTACTTCTAAACAGTACCTACCCCTAAACCTAACTAACCTATAACTAACCTATCTAGGGGCGATCTCCTACCTACCTCCTAAACCTAGCTACCGTCCCTACCCTACCCTGCTCCTTAGCTAGGGGCGGTCTCCTACCCTAACCTCCTAGCTACCTACTCCTACCTTGCCCCTAAATCTAGCTCCCTAAGACACTACCCCTCCTCCTACTCCTAAACCGCCCCTCTTAACTACCTACCCTGCCCTATTTACTCCTAAACCTAACTAACCTATATAGGGGCGATCTCCTACCTACCTCCTAACCTCCTAAACCTAGCTACCGTCCCTACCCCTCCTCATACTCCTAAACCTCCCCTCTTAACTACCTACCTACCCTGCCCTATCTACTCCTAAACCGTACCTACCCCTACCCTGCTCTTTAGCTAGGGGCGGTCTCCTACCTACCCCTAACCTCCTAGCTACCTTCTACCTTACTCCTACCCTACCCCTAACCTCCTAGCTACCTTACTCCTAAACCGCCCCTCTTAACTACCTACCCTACCCCTCCTTCTACTCCTAAACCGCCCCTCTTAACTACCTACCCTACCCCTCCTACTCCTAAACCGCCCCTCTTAACTACCTACCCTGCTCCTACCTCCTACCCTAAACTAAACCCCTCCTCCTACCTAACCTAATTACACCTATCCTTTCCTAAACCCCCCATATAACTTACCAGTAACCTTTCTACCCCAACGTCTCAAATTTTCTTTATTACTGTGTTGATCATTATTCTTAATATTTAAAATTAATTATAAAATTTTAACATCATTCGCTGATTAAAATATCAGCAAGTTTCGCAATACAATTTACATGGCTAACATCTACTTATTTTTTAAAATATTTATCTTGTTTTGCATACACTTTAAGAAGAAAAAATCGTCTTTTTAAAACTATATTTTTTATGGGACCTCATTTAAGTCATATAACCAAAAAAAAAATGTTGATCATAAAATGACATGGCTATGAGTTGGGTTAATATTCACATGACCAATAAAAAATGTGCATCTAAATCAGGATTCAAATGCATACACAATTTGTTTCCCTTTTTATTATATTATAACCTCTCATTAATCACAACTATTGACTAAAAAAATGAAAGATTTAGATCGTTATATATTCAATACCCAAATGACAACAAACCAAGTTATACATTCGCGATAACAAAATAATTGTTTACATGATACTTTTTTTAATCAAAAGTGTGATTTAAGATATTGTTTGTAGTACAACTTTTTTTAATAAAACAAAAAATGCAGGTAAAAAATTTCAATATATATGAAATCAATTTATGTGAAATAGTATATTAAATCCTAAATTTAATATGAAAAAAGTTTATATAAAAAATAGCTTATCAAGATGAACATAAAGTAAAAATCTCGAACAATAGAGAATAAAAATTTCATAATATATTTAAACATTTGATTTTAAAGTTTAACGACTCCCCTTCTAGTTGTGTAGTTAATATATCATCATACATTATTTGAATATTCATTTTTTTACAAATCATTCTACATTCTTTTTTATGTAATTTCAAACTAATTGCTATTTATACAAATTAATATTCTAATTATCGTTCAAGGAGTATATTATACAAAATTACATAAACATATAATTTAATAATAATAAAACTCTGATTTCGAAGTTATTCTTTTGACATCCATCACTATAACACTTAAATTTTTTAATATTTTTTGATTTTATGTTAATAAATTACATCGTAAAAAAATTTAAAATATATAAACAGAAACAAAAAGGTGAATAATTTTATAAAAATTTAAAGATAAATATATATAATTCATATTTAAGAAATAAAATATTGTTGACCAAAAATCTTTTCTTAAATAAATTATCTCTAAAATAAATATTTTTCATTTCTTTTTAATATTTAGTGGACCCACAATTATTTTTTAG
>NW_020204245.1:6510-9647 GCF_001531365.2 Cynara cardunculus var. scolymus
ATAATCTATATTTATCCTTATCAAAAATTTAAAACTACACATGATTATTGACTGCTTATGATTTAATATAATATTTAAAATTAAATTATTTTTGTCAATACCGAAAATAACGAGATATTATAATAACTGAGTTTTATTATAATAATAATAAGTAAATATTAAAAAATGTTTTTTTAAACAAAATTAAACCCCATCATCAAATTATAGAAAGCAACATGTAACGAAAACAAGATTCAGATTATGAAGAAGAGGATGATTGCATAAGAAAAGATTTTGATTCTTAATTTCGATCAGATGAATCAAAAAATAGTATAGAAAGCAAGATGGATAAGAAAGAATACTTACAGAAATAGTTTGGATACTTGACATATATTTGGCTGGATTTGGGGATCTGCAAAAACCCTAAAACACAAATTAGCAACAGAAATTGGAAGAACAAGTTTGAAATGATTAACGATGGAGTTTCCATTCATATGGAACCATGAATCATAAAAACAAACACGAAGCAATTCTGAGAAAAATGAATACGAATTCAGATGAAACAATCAGGAACCTAAAAGATATTGAAAACCCACAAGGGAATCGGAATACGAGATCCAAAATGTTTCTGAATCAAAAGAAAGAACACACGGTCGTGAATTAAAAACAAGAAAGACCACGCAATTGTGAATTAAATACCAGATCTAGATCAAAAACCAGAATGTCGTGAATGAAGAACAAGAAACACCACATGATTGTGGATTAAATACGAGATCTAGATCAAAAATCAAAATGTGTCTGAATCAGCGAAGAAAGAACGCATATCTAAATTAAAACATGTAAAAAGAAAGAGGAATTACCAGATCCCCAAATTGAAAATGCTCTCCTTCTGCGCTCTCCTTCAAACCCTTTCTCTTTCTCTCTCTATCTCGAATGACTCAGGTGATAGAAATGAGGAACAAAGAGATGGGCCTTTGTTTTAAACCCAACATCCACAATACATTATTTCTTCTATTTCTATTTTCTTTTAAATTATAAATTCTGCCTTTATTTTTTCAAATTCACATTCCAAAAACCAATGCTTACTTTTGAGTCGGTTTAACAATAAATTGTTTTATTTTTATATTTGTTTCTTAAATTAAAAACAATAAATACAGTGTATATATATATGTATATATATATATATATTTTCACTATCCATCCTTTTAAGTTAAAAAAAATGTTTTTTAGATTTATTTTTAAATGTTTTTATAACTTTCTAAATGTATTTGATTGAAAACTAATTATAAATTATCTCTATTTAATATATATAGAGATCAAAGGTTTTTCATGAGACCCGTAAAACAAATTTATGTTCATTGATCAACTTTATAAGTTAATAATCTAATGGTCTAAAGTTGCACGGTGACAATTTTGTGATTATTGAGAAGTCTCGTAGTAATTTTGTGATTATGGAGGTTCAGATTGGACTTTTTTGTTATCTATCATTTAGGGTAGAAGAAAAATCTATGTACATTTTTATTGGGTTTTTTCCATTATCTATCATTAGACTCTACTAATATATAGGATTGTCTGTATATATTTTGTTTTCATACATGCAGCCACCAAAGGTGATGCTATTTTGATCGTGATAGCCACAACTACAATCTATCATAGATTTTATTGTCTTCTGTTTTTAAGGTGTTTTTTTTTGTTATTATCTTAAGAAAAAGTCGGTTTTTACCATTTCATGATTTTCTCCTTGTCAATGACTTTAATGGCAACGAGGTCTTTGGTTTTGATGTTACGAGCGGTGTAGATTTTGGTAAAATTTTACTCAAACACTTGTGTCAAATATTCCTTTAAATATTGACTATAAGTTTTAAAGACTTTTTTAACTCTGAATTATGTAACTATTGTTGAGTAACATTGATCTAAACCGAGTTATTCGTGCTAATAAATAAATGGTTATGATATTAAAAGTGATTATTGGACAAAAATGATACTCGTTTAACAATAATTTTTAACCGCCGTCAGGGAACGACAAAATCTAAAAGTTTTTGCAAACCACAATTGTTATCTTGTAATTTTGAAACCATAAAGACAAAAAAGCGTTATTTTGACAAACCAAACGACCAAATTTGTAGTTTACTTTATTCCCATTTCAATTTTTTTAAAACGAATTAATTAAAAAATTTATAAATAAATTGTAACTAAAAAAAACATGAAATCCTAATATATTAAAGATTTTTAATGAATTATTATTATGTTTTCGATTTTGGTTTAAAAGTCGGTGGATAATATATATAATATTCTCATCATTTATGCTACTGTATATAAGCGAATAATCGTGTGAAAAGGGAAGTTATGGTGAGTAATGTAAGAAGATATATGAAACACTTGATCATTTTCAATCTCATGTTTATCCATGAATTACGATTTAAAAGAGAATTGATCTCGGTACATCTTATTAGTGTTGTCATTCAATTGGATTGACTCAAGGATAGAGATTGTTTTTTATGTCTTTTCACCATAACTTATTTTCTTATTGAAACCAACCCATTATATATATATAGACTTGGGATCATGTGAGACTAATGGTTTTTCGTGAGACCCCATGTGATTTACGAGAATACGAGAATAATCCAATAACCTCAAATTTTTTTAATTAATAAATTAACTTATATTATATATAAATAATTTAATAAGGACAGTAATGTAATTAAGTAATTTTTATAATTTTTATTTTATTTCAATTTCATAATTATCCCTTTTGTTGACCACGTCTCCACRTTTTCCTCTGGTTAGTTTTCTTATCTAACCTTCTTCTCCAGATCATTCATCCTTCTTCTCCTGATCATTCATGATAGTCGACTTTCTTAATACCTTTTCTTCATATTATAAGTATCCATATTTTTGTCGATCTAGAATGGACGACTTGAAACCCATATCACATGATTATCACACTCATATTACATGATTATCACATCAGCACACAAAAGCGTTTTCGTTGTGATAAATGTGTGATTGTCTAATCCTAACCTATCGAAACCATCCGAAATCGTTGTGATAATGTCTAACCTAACCCATTGAAACCATGATCAAGTCGAATGATATTGATATCACATGATTATCACATCCATATCACACAAAATCGTTTTCGTTGTGATAAATGTGTG
>NW_020204245.1:10467-12844 GCF_001531365.2 Cynara cardunculus var. scolymus
TCTATTTGATTATGTTTATCCACAGTTATTTAAACGAATTCAAACATCGAGCTTTAATAAATTGTATTTATGCATAATTACTTGTAATCTTGAATTTTAAATAATATGCATTAATATACAGTACTTTTTGCATAACAAAAATATATCGATATTCGTACCAAATTAACTATTTTAAATTCCTCATTTTTTGTGTAATTTTTTAATATTTTTTTATTATAATTTAATTTAGGTATAATAACGAAGTAATTTATATTTGGTTTAATAAAGATAATAATTAATTATTTTTTTAGAACTCGATAATTATCCTAATTATAATTTAAATTTTTTATATTTTAAAATAAGATATTTATCATCTATTTGATTATATTTATCCGCAATTAGTTAATACGAATTCAAAAATCGAGCTTTGATAAGTTGTACWTTTGCATAATTTACTTGTAATTTTGAATTTTAAGTAAACATTGGTTTCATGAGATTTTGAGAAAGTGGTAATATTTTTATTTTTGAATAAAACATAAATTTAATAATTAAATTAAATATTTTATTCAAATTATTTAACATATTTATATTATTTATTGAAACAAAATAAAGTTTAATTTTAGTTTTTATGTTACATTGTTGAATTGTTATACTTGTGTGTTGATAATTAAACATATTTAATAATAATTAAAAAATAATTATATGAAAATATTATATAAGTAATAATTAATATTAATAATATTTAAATTTTATTAATATTCATTTATAATTAATAATAATAAATAACAATCAATGTTACTGATGGTTATAATTGGAAAAAATGATAATAAGCTACTAAAACGCTATTCCAAGTAACGCTTTAATAAGCTAGTTTATGTGCATCTAAACGTGTATCCAGAAAATATGCTAGCATATTTTTGTCAAACAATGCCTAACTTCGTATTTGAAGAAAAAACTTTTCTCTCTCCTATTTTCTCCATTTTGAAGGTAGTTTCAGGCAAATTACAGCAAACTAATGGCTCAAAATCCCCATTTTTTAAAAGATGTTGGATATACTCTATTCAGGTGCACTTGTTTTTTACTCGATACTGTAAACTTTTACATTGAAATAAGATACATTTTGATAAGTTCGGAACTAACCATAAAATTCTTTTAATGAAAATAAACACCAAAATCTAGCATATTCTTTAAAATAAAAAAATTAGAACCAAAATTGTAAAATAAGTACAACATCCAATTTTAGCCGTTTATTTGTTTTAGATATTACATATTATATATATATATATATATATATATATATATCTCACAAATAAAACAGGTTTCATGAACGTGAAACTGGTTCATGTTGCAAATAAATTATGTGAACCGAAACATTTTCATGGTGAACCCGTTGCATTGATTGTGTAGTTGATCCATTTAGTTGGTGAAGAGGAAAATGAAACCGGTGCATTTTGTATTTGGTGCATCATGAACTAAGTGCATGATGAAACGAGGAAATTATTTTAATATGCTACAGAATCTTGAAGATTGTAACATGTTCCAAAATCTTGAAGATTGTAAGGCTTAAATGAATGAATCCATCAAATCAGTGGTGAATTAAGAAAATTACTGTACATGAAATAGGTTTCATGAAATTGAAACTAGTTCATGGCGTTATTGAGAATGACTAGTGAAACGGTTGCATAATGTATTTGGTTCATCATGAAATAATTGCATGATGAAATGGGTACATGAAGAAACTGCTCCAGAATCTTGAAGATTGTAATATGCTTTAGAATCTTTAAGATTGCAAGGCTTAAAGGAATTAATGCATCAAACCAGGAGCGAAAGAAAGAAAATAATTTTGCATGAAAAAAGATTCATGAAAAAAACTAATCTTGAAAGAAAATAATTTTGCATGAAAAAAGATTCATGAAAAAAACTAATCTTGGAAGAAAATAATTTTGCATGAAAAAAGATTCATCAAAGATCGAATATGATGTTACCAAATATTAAATTTTGTTTACCATTTATGCCCTTACTGTTGAAATAAAATAAAATTTTAATATATATATTTTTAATTTCCTAAAATAAAGTAAACTAATCTTAGTCATTGATCAAGAAAATGGATGGATGAGATTGGTTTACACGGTTTACACAAATGAGGCCAGTTTTTATTTGAACGCTCCTATATATATCTATATATATATATATATATATATCTATATATATATATATATATATAAGGGCCTAATCAAATGAGAACTAATTAGTTTGTGGTAACTGTGAGAACCAATATTAACCACAAATCAATATATAAATTAGGAAATTTATAATTTTGGTAATTTTGAATTAAAATATTAATGCAAGGATATTTTTGGTATTTTAAAACTTTCCTCCCTCCTCTCTTCTCTCTCCG
>NW_020204246.1:0-1252 GCF_001531365.2 Cynara cardunculus var. scolymus
TCTTATTTTCAATCAATTGAAAAACCTTTGAAGCTATTCTCCCGTGTTCATCATTCTCATATACTGTGTGTTCTTGATTCTTACTCTGTTTGTTCTTATATTGTTTTCGCTACACTTTGATTGTCTTAAAGATCATCCAGAGTATTTGATTGATATCAAAACTGAGTTTACAGGTCCTAACAGTAATAGAGAAGATGGAGAAGGCGGCCTCCAGAGTACTCAGGCGCTTGAAGAAGGCTCCCCTCACCTCGTGCAAGGCAGAGGCTACCCAAATCCATGATGATCAGGGAGGCAATGACCCTGATCGTCATGAGGGGGAAAAGAAGACAGAGCCAAATAAATCAACCTCTGCCAAACCACTGAAAATAGTGGATTCTGCTGCAGCCCTATTCTCCAAAGAAAAATCTCCAGAGCCTACGGGGAAAGGCAAGGGTAAAGTGGTAGAGGCGTCGCCAAAGAAAGGGTCTAGCTCTGAGACACTGGAGGAGATTAATGAAGATGAATATGACGACCCTGATCTGGTTCAAGCCCTCAAGGCTTCTTTGGCAGAGGCTCGGATGAAGCAAGGCAGAGCTCCCATCCCCAGAGTCGGAGAAGGCTCTTCCAAACTTGCAAAGATACCTGAAGAGACGTCCACGGGTACGTTCGACGCTCTGTTAGGAACAGTCAAGCCAATCCTACCAGAGGGGTCTACCTAGAGGCCAATACTTGAAGAAGACACAAGAACGCTAGAGTCTGTCACAGTGGGGAGGGTCTCTGAAATTATTGGTTCGATGAATAAGATTCCTACGCAGAGGATGCGTATAGAGCCCGTAACCACTGTCGAAGAGATTCTGCGGTGGAGTTACTCATCCACGGACACAGAGCCCCCATACAATCCAGAGCTAATTGGCATGCCCTCTGCCGAAGCAAAGTTTCACTTCTCTAAACTCACCAAGCCACCAGTGCAGGTCTTCTCAGAGCATGTTATTTGCTCACTAGAAACCATCTCTCCGCGCACCATGTTGAAGAAGACCGTGCTGTACACTCAATATACGGTGAAGAGGGATGGTGGCAACTTCTACACTTTTACAGATGTTGACCTCCATAATCTGTGCGTATTTGATCTAATCTTCTTGTACAAGATCCTAAACAAGTACATGGAGAGGAGGTCAAGCTACTCGATTTCTCTCAGAAGGCTGGTAGAGGTGATGCATGCCCAAGTCAAATTCTACAACCAGAAAGACTTCGATATTGCTATGAGGTTGGCCCA
>NW_020204246.1:2377-13185 GCF_001531365.2 Cynara cardunculus var. scolymus
TTTAGAAATTCTAATCACTTACTCACTCTGTTTTGCTCTTATTAATATTTCTGCTGCACTTCAATTGTTTTAGAGCTTATTTAGAGTATTAGATCAATACCAAAATTGAATTCAGATCCAACAGCTTGAGGCCTTAATGTGTCCTCAGTCCTCTCTTCTTCATCGGTTGTTCCTATGCGTAATGGGGTTCGAGACACTAGTTCTAGTGTCTCGCGTATACRTCTGTACGCTCTTCTGATCTCCTTTGACTTCATATAACTCATGAGCCTCTTTGGAATTGGCCTCTCTACTTCATATCCCTCTTTGTTAATTGTAGGCCGGTATTGAGTGAGTACGTTCACCTTGTGAACAGGTGGACGGCCCACATCAATATTGTTTTTGTTGAGAGCAGGTCTTAGGAGAAGACCCAAGAACCGTGGAAATAGCAGAGATGGCAACTGTCTTCCTTTGGCCACTTCTTGACACTTCTTGGCCACGACAGCCTTGAACTCTGTGTAGAATATCAAGGAGTAGTCGAGAGATAAGTCGAAGAAGATACCATAAACGATTTGAAGAACATTTGTTGAGCACATGCCGAGGCTCCCAATCTTCCCTGTCAGCGATCTGTTGACCAATGTGAAAAGTGTGTTCCACATTGGTGGTAGGTATTGACGGCGATATTGTGATGGATACTGGATTGCCTTGTTGTACCCCAAAAACTTCAAAAAGGCCACTATCTCGTCCTAGATGGAAAGGGGCATACTCAGAAAGCTGTAGGTTGGTTTTTGTTGGGATTTCAAGAACCCGCGAAAACATGGACCTTGATATATGAACTGTAACAAATTCCTTTGCGGTAGAGTCATAGAAATTGCCAACGATTCCTTTTTGAGATTCGGTTACGGCACAAGATTGCTAGTATTGTTGGATAAACCTTTCAGGGACAAGGTCATCTGTATTTGTCAAGGCTGGGTTTAGGAAGTGATTTTGGAGGATATTGATGATGGGATGATATTTGGTGTCGAAGTTTTCAAGTTGGAGGTGAAGGGGATAGTTATTAGGTTTGATAGGAAGAGGAACCAGGTTTTGACTGGTGTCCTCAACAGTTTTGTGGGTGGTGGTATGTGTTTGGGATTTTCCAGATTCGGAGGAGGACATGGTTGCAGGTTTTTGGGAAAAAGAAGGGTTTACAGAAAGTTCAAGAATCAGTTCTTGATTCGAATCAAGGGGTTTGAGATAAGGGTTTATGGTACTTACTTGACAGACATGATGAACTTTTGATGACTGAATGGAATGTCGAGCACTGGTTTGAAAGCTTTGAATGAGTGACAATAGTGGTTGGAGGCGGGAGTTCTTGAATTTCTTTGTAAGCGTAAAAAATTAATCTGGGGGTAAAAATTGATTTAAATAGAGAAAAATAAAAAACACTTGAGTGTTTAGCACCCCAAACGTCAGGAAAAAAACTGAAACGATTTTTTTTACAGCCTATAGGGGCGCGCCATGTGGACTGCCAGCTGCAAGTGGCGCCTCCCACGTTTGAAAAGATAAGCTCACAGGCGGTGATGCTTCGTAGATGACAAGTAATAAAATATTTAAAAATTAAAGAACCGTACGCCTTCTCAATAAAATAATATTTTTTGATTTTCAAAAATTTACCAAGTGTAAATACTCTGGCTAGTGAGAAATAGAGGTTTTGTAATAAACCAGAGTACTACATTCAGAGAAAAACAATATACCTTAGGATCTCATAGAGAGACTCGTGATTGGACTATATATGTCCTCTGTAGAAAACTTGCTATGTTTAGAGGCAGAGGCTCTGTATAGTACATTCAGAGGCTCTGTCCTATAATCATAAAAGAGTTTTGAAGCAGAGGCTCTGTGTGTCATGATCTGTTGCTCCCCCTTGACTTGAGCTCTTCGTATCTGCTCCCCCTTGAACTATGCTTGGATCATATGTGATAAGTATGGCATATGCATAAGAATCAAGGTACATAGGCTCTATATGTACTATACAGAGGCTCTGTATCACAAGATAACTAGAACTTGAGTAAGAGGCTCTGTCTCATGGATCAATACAAATAACACAATAAGAACAGAAGTATGGCGTTGTAGTCCTTCTTCATTGGCCACTGGTAGCCAATGGCGTTAAGAAGCTCGATGATCTCGGCGGTAGAGGGTTTGCTGTCGAAGGGGCCTTTGGGAAGACGGAGAGCCGACCGGAGTGTGGGAACACCGAAACTCACTTCCATGCAATTGAAAGTGAAGTTGATCTGCTCAGCTTTTCGTCCAGGCTTGACTTCGACTTCGACAACTTCAGCAGTGAGCCAGAACTGCTGAAGGAGTTCTTTCACCATGATGGGCTCATGGTTGAGTGTGTGGCCCAAGGACGACTGTTTGAGAAAGTCAGCCGCATCTTGGTAATACGCCTTGGAGGAAGGTGTCTCCAACAAGGCAATGTGGTTGTTGGCTTTAATGGAGATCTCGTCAATGGAGAAGTTGACGTTCTTGGCAGCCATTTGTTTGTATCAATAAGAAGTAAAGCAAACATGTTTGTTAGAAATAAACCAAGAGTTTTTGGTTAAGATTATAGAAAAAGTTTTTGACCAAGTAAAAACTTCTTTTGGTAAAACTTTAAAAGATTAGGGTTTATCAAGAGAAATGTGTATCAAGAAACAAGATTATAACCATGACAGAGATGATTAAAAACCTTCATTGTTTAATGTATTTAAGAGAACAAGATTCTTAAAATAGATTAAACGTTTCTTATAAACAGTAGATAAAGAAAAAGAGAAGATATCAACCTTAGATGAAGAAGAGAAGAGGTCGAAAAAACTTAGAAGGTTTTTGAGAGTTCTTGCTTTGAGAGAATTCTTGTAGAGTTTCGTCTAAGAATTTTGTAAGCATAAAGAGAAAAGTGGAGAAGAAGTCTCATATTTATAGGTAGGAAGAGAGAGAAATAATATGAGAGAGAGAAATAATATGGGAGAGAGAAAAGACAACGGTTCGGGAAAGTGGTCATGATGAAAAATATACCACGTTCTCATCCATGATTGAATGACATTAAATGAGGTACCGTAATGACAGAACCTTTGGCGCGTCTCAAAGCGTCGTGTATAGTAAATAGAGAATGTCGTCATAAAGACGGTTCATTAACTATTTTCTTTTAAAAACAAATAGTTTTTAAGAAAACGAAGAGTCATACAGTGTCTAAGAAAAYACTGATAAGACCATTTAAAACATTTTATCCCTGAAAAGAATGATTCAGTGAGGGTTTTAAGACATCAGATTCAGTAATAAGAGAGTCACTGAAACTGGCATGTAAAAATTGTTTTAATCACTGATAAGAAAAGATTCAGTGATCGTTTTGAATTTTAAGAAAAGTATAAAGATATACTTAGAGATGTGGTAAGTGTTGAGAATCACTGAGACCACCTTTTAAAAAATTTATCACTGAAAAGAAGAAAGCTTCAGTGAAGATTTTAAGTTTTAGAAAAGAGAAGAGTAATCATACCTGAGAGAGAATAGATACATTTACTCAAAAGTTCAGTGTTAGAGATGGAGCACTGAATCATTTCACTTACTGAGTTATGTTTAATAGTTGAAGATTAATCTTCAATGTTCAACATAACCAATTCGCTGATCAAGATATTAAATCTTGTCTCATCAAGAGGCTTGTTTAAAAGGTCAGTGAGTTGATACTCAGTTGGAACGAAGTGAAGTTCAATATCACCATTCATAACATGATCTCTGATAAAATGATATCGGATCTCDATATGTTTGGTCTTGGAGTGAAGTACAKGGTTGTTTRCAATTGCAATAGCACTAGTACTATCACAATAAATAGGAATCTTTGAAAAATGAAGATCGTAGTCCAGCAGCTGATTTTTCATCCAAAGAATTTGGTAACAACAGCTACCATCGGCAACATATTCAGCTTCAGCTATTGATGTGGACACTGAAATTTGCTTTTTGCTTGTCCATCTCACCAACTTTCCACCTATAAGCTAACACCCTCCAGTGATGTTTTTCCTATCAATTTTGCAACCTGCAAAATCGCTATCCGAATAACCAATAAGGTCAAAACCTGAACCTTTAAGGTACCACAAACCCATATTAGGAGTTCCTTTAAGATATCTGAATATGCGTTTGACAGCGATCAGATGGGATTCCTTAGGTTCAGCTTTATATCTTGCACATAAGCAAGTGGAGTACATGATATCGGGTCGGCTAGCTGTGAGATACAGCAGGGAGCCGATCATTCCTCTGTAACAGTAACATTTACAGGCTTTCCATTTTGATCCTTGTTGAGAGTGAGTGGAGGAGCCATAGGAGTCTTCATAGATGACCTGTTGGATAGATCAAACTTCTTCAGCATGTCTCGAACATACTTACTTTGGTTGATAAAGATACCTTTATCAGTTTGTTTGATCTGAAGACCTAAAAAGAATGTTAGTTCTCCCATCATGCTCATCTGATATTCTTTCTTCATGCGTTCATCGAAACGAAAACATAAAGAGGGATTAGTGGAACCAAAAATAATATCATCGACATAAATTTGGACGAAAATGATGTGACTTTTAACTTTCCTAAGAAATAAGGTCTGGTCAATCTTTCCACGAGAGAATTTCTCAGAGATGAGAAAAGAAGAAAGGGTATCATACCAGGCACGAGGAGCCTGCTTTAACCCATAAAGAGCTTTATCCAACCTATAGACATGATTTGGATACTTAGGGTCAAGAAACCTTGGAGGTTGTTCAACATAAACTTCCTCTCGAAGTTTTCCATTAAGGAAAGCGCTCTTTATATCCATCTGAAAGACCTTGAAGTCTCTATGGGCAGCAAAGGCTAGAAAGAGTCGAATTGCTTCGAGTCTAGCCACTGGTGCGAAGGTTTCGTCATAGTCGATTCCTTCTTCTTGTCTATAACCCTGAGCAACAAGTCGAGCCTTGTTGAGGGTTACCACACCATCTTCATCCAACTTGTTGCGATAGACCCATGGTGACTATCACTGATTTGTCAGATGGACGTGGGACAAGGTACCAAACTTTGTTCCTATCAAACTCAATGAGCTCTTCTCGAGCAGATTTCACACTTGTGTAAACGAGCTTGTTATCACTGAAAACTACATCGCTGAAGGATCTGTGGTTTCATTTTTGTCTTCTTGAAGTATATTGGTCTCTGAATGAATTACAATACATGTTCAGCGATCACTGAACAGACTCAGTGAAGATCGCTGAAACTGAATACATAAACAATACACTTCGATAGATCAAAGGGATCATTATCAAATCACTGGGAGAGATGATCAACACAATTGGGTGTCACTACAATCCTCAAAGGTACAATATCAAAAGTAACTCCACAAAAAGATAACCCAAAAATGCCAATACCGGCAACACCGCTCCACTCAAGCCTTTGAAGCTCCACCGTCTAAAGATTCTGATATACATGTCATTTAAGAAAAAAAAAATTCGCCTAGTGAGAGCAAAAAATTATAGAATAAAAATATATATTAAAACCGAAAACATATATTTAATCAAGTCGTTTCTTGCATTCAAAATGAGCATACCCTTGAAAGGGCTTAAAGCATCTTATGATGACGTGGGAGATACGATTTACAATTAACAGTAATAGAACACATCAATAAGCCACAATTTAACGTTATAAATGCATCACTTATGGAAAATCAATTATTAAGATCAACTATCCAAGTCTATAGTTCAATGAACTAACAATATCAACTACTTCAAGTCTTTTGCTTATGGAGTCAATAAGTTCAACCACACTACGTCTTTACCTTGAGATCCCCAAAATCCAAGTTAAGCTAATTCACTTAGAAATTACGTTTTGTTGGTCATTGTCCAATGTGACACCAAGAGTCGACACTTTATTGCCTATGAAGACCCAATGCCTATTTCAAGTTACAACTAGGGAATATCTCCCAAACATATCAAATAAAACCGATTTTTATGCCTATGGATCCATTGTATTTTAGACCTATATATATATATATATATATACCATTCCGGATACCAAACCCAACATATAAACATTTGTGTACCACTAGCCATTAAATGCGTAAAATTCCCATTTTATCATTAAGATCAAGTTATGACCATATATAGAATACTTGATTCTCATAACTCATCCAAACTTTGAAGTAAACATCCCGAATGTATATAAAATCATTTCCCATATTAATTTATCAAAATGCGTAAATACCCAAAAATCTCTAATTTGACCTAGTTGATCCATAATCATCCAAATATGAAATACTTGAACAAAAACTTTTACGAAACTGAAATAAAGCATTTTAACATGTACATGGTTATATAAAAGAGTAGGATGAACTACAAGTTTTTGTGAAAACCTAGAAAATCAAGGAAACCTTAGAAAATCAAGAATAACTTGGATGCTTGGTTCTGTACGTGAAGCTTCCTTCTAGACCTCCTTTAATGCACAACAACTCTTGAGAAATCCATTAAAATGAACTATTTGAAATTAATGAAGGGAGAGGTATGGAGAGTAAATGAAGAATGAGGGAGGTCATAAATGAAATGGTCACACCTGGAACATGATTAAGCAAAAAGAAACTCGGGCTTCTTGTGGGGCAGCATAGGTCGCCCGACCTAAAACCGGTGCATGCCTTCTCAAAGCAAGCAACGCTTCCACACTGTCTCGAGCATCCGGGTAGCTTAGCTCATGTGCCCTAAGGTGCCTCGAATATGGCCTCGGCCATTGAATGGTTTTTCTTTAGCTGCACTAGAAGGGAGGAACAAACTGTAGCTTAGGCGATTTTTCCGCAGCTTAAGTCGTGAGGAAAGTCGCCTGAAGCACTCGAATATCAAATTTTTACCAAACTTTGCTTCCAAAACCCCCAAAACATCATAGAGTCAAAGTGAAGACATAAAACAAACAATAACTTGCTATTACATCCAATAAAATCCAATCTATTCTAATTTGAAATTAAGTATGAAAAATTACGGATGTTACGGAATGCTTTAGTTACATAAGCTCTTGAAATGTATGAATCCTTCTAGAGAATGATTTGACCCTCTTGATCCATGTTTGACTCCTCTTGAACCTTTACCAAGGTTCCTCCATCCTCTTGATTGATCCAGAATGTTTTCTGGATTTCCGGAGAACCTTCTAGCGGGACGTGATACTTAGCCCAAATTTTAACATTTTGGATGAATTTATATTATTATGATTAATATGTTTTACCTTTTTTCAATTTCAATATATATAATAAAAATGTATTCGGAAGCTTTATGGTTATGAACCTATTAAGTTACCTCCGTCTAGATCAAACAAAAGGCAAATAAAAAATAGAAGCAAAAACTTACCTATATAAAAGAAAAAGATAAAATCCAAATAAATATAATAGAAATTCTAAAAATAATAAAAAAAAGAAAAATAAATGAATTAAAAAAGAAAAATAATTATAAGAGATGATTCTAGTGAATCAAGTATATCTGATTATTTTGATAAATTGATGATAGTAGCAGCAACGAGTGAATGCTTAGGAATGTTCAACTGTAATTTTATAAATATGTTAATCGATGATGAAGGTTTTCTATTATATGTTGTCGATAAAATGTTATGCGAGCGTTATAGGATTTCGATGAATTTTAAAACAAGTCTAGAACAGATAATAAAGAAAAGTTGGTTAGATTTTATTCAAGATCATAGAATGATATCCGATAAAATATTCTACTATAAAAAAGAAAAGGAAATACCAAGTATTATTTTATGTATTAAAAAGTTTGAAGACGATTTGTACATGACTAAAAGTTGATTGTCTTATCAGCAAAATATGTTTTGGAAAGGATACTAAAATTTTAATTTCTAAACAGATGTTATTGATTTTGAAATCGAGTTTATAAAAGGTGAAAATGATTATCTTACAGATTTCTTATCACAAACAAGAAACATCAGTTCTTAATATATGAATAGATTGTCAAAATCCTTGAACCAATTGAGACAGATAAAGTCATCTGAAATTGTCATTTCTTAGACAGTGATGAGAGATAAACAAGAGAGTTTTATCAAGCCTTTCTCATGGATACCTATTCTATTATATAATAGAACATAACATTGGTCCAAAAGATCCTCCAAAGATTAATTATAATAAATTTAAACTTAGTCGGGTGGAAGAATGGGCTCAAAAGCCTTATTCTTTGTGGTTTTCTTTCTGTTACGAAATTTTAATCATGCTTGGTTGTTCTACTTTATGGGACGGATGGCCATAGGGGACTTGGCCCCTAGGCTTTTTTTTATAGATAGAGTGAAGTATCTCCAGTTCATTAAGGTTTTAAGTATAAAATTCTTTTTGACCCCTCCACTATAGCCGATCCAGTCCATTTGTGTTCCGCCTCTCTCTACTTTCATATTGATTTTCAAAATTTGTATCCCGTTTGGTTTGGTTTGTTACTTAGTTCAAGTACATGGGGTTTTAGAAGGATTTCAAGACCTATTATACTAACGATTCCATTCAGGATCACATGAATCTTAACCTATACGTATTACTATAAGAAACAAGAAGCAGCATCTCCTTGAACATTATCTGTATTACCATTCATTGTCAGAACATCTTCAAAAGATGGGTCATGACTCATGAGCAACCAATACTACATGACCGGTTATTCAAGCAATGGATATCTGTCAAAGGTGAACGACCATAAATGGCTTAAAGTCCTTACTAATAAACCTTTTCATCATCACAAGGGCTTTAACAACGTCTGAATTCGAACCCAGAGAAAAATATAAACAAAACCAACCATTAATCATACATCAATACCAAAAACAAAATCTTCACATTGTCTAATCAACAAGACTAAACTTATTTTTATCATTAATTAATGAAATTTTAGACATTTAGAGCAGCACAAGAATCATTAACATACATCCATTTTGTAAGAGAATCTTCAAACAAGAGAACCCGCCATCGGAACTATTTCCAGTCACCGAATTCCGTAAACTGATGGCAGCAGGAAAGAATCATTATCCATATTTCCGACAGTAACCCCAGCTGTTATAACCGGGTTTCAGACAACACCGGTTGAGGTAATCTTATACGTGGTTATTATGTGAATTATGTGATGACATGCATGATATTTAATTAAATGCATGAGTAGTACGCATATATGTGAAAAGGTGATATGATGCATACATGAATTATATGACTTCTAGACACAACAGTTCAAGACTCGGACTTCAAAGAAGAGCATCTGATTCATCACTTGGAAAACCCATTGAATCAGAGTTAGCTCAATTATTTGAAGACATCTTCGAAGAAGAAGTAATCTCTGGACATGCATCTATTGGAAAATCCACTTCTAGAACCGATGAAGAAAATGAAGTCTCCAATGCTAAAGGTACAACTCTTACTGAAACTCATGTTACTTCACCTTCTACTTCTTCTGTGTCTTCAGATCAAGAACAAGAACCAGAGTCTAACTCTAGAGATGATCTCTTCAAGGGGGAGCAAGCAGTTCCATCAGTCGATGAAGAACTACATCATGTTGCTCCAGAACCTCAGTCAAGCAACAAGTGGACGAAAGACCACCCATATCACCAAATCATTGGTGATCCAATATATGGTGTAAAGACGAGATCAGCAACAGCCAATGAATGCCTCTTCGCTAACTTTCTAAGCATGATAGAACCAAAGAAAATTTCTGAAGCCCTACAATATCCAAACTGGATAGACGCAATGCAAGAAGAACTACTCCAGTTTGAGAGAAACAAGGTATGGTCCCTTATGCCTCTACCCAAAGGGAAGACGGCCATAGGAACCAAATGGGTCTTCAGAAACAAGAAGGACGAAGATGGCATAGTCATAAGGAACAAGGCCAGGCTTGTTGCCAAGGGCTACTGCCAGGAAGAAGGGATTGACTACGATGAGACATTTCCTCCCGTCGCAAGACTTAAAGCCATCAGGATATTCCTAGCCTATGCAGCTCACAAAGGCTTTAAGGTCTATCAGATGGATGTGAAGTCTACCTTCCTCAACGGCAAACTTCAAGAAGAAGTACACATGCAGCAGCCTCCTGGGTTTGAAGATCCAAAACATCCATAGTATGTCTACTTTGTGGACAAAGCCCTCTATGGGCTGAATCAAGCACCCAGGGCCTGGTATGAAACTCTATCCACCTTTCTCATCAACAATGGCTTCGAAAAAGGTACAATCGATACAACCCTCTTTCTCAAGAAGCATAAAGGTGACATACTACTTGTACAAATATATGTGGACGACATCATATTTCACTCTACAAATGCAAAACATTRCRAAAAATWCTYMRAGCTGATGAAAAGCAAATTTGAGATGAGTATGATGGGAGAACTTAGTTTCTTCCTTGGTCTTCAAATAAAACAAACTTCAGAAGGGATTTTCATCAATCAGTCCAAGTATGTGACTGACCTTCTGATGAAATACTCTCTCTCAAATTCATCATCGATGAGAACATCTATGGCTACAGGAGCTAAGTTATTTGATGATCCATCAGGCAACTCTGTAGATGTAACAACCTACAGAGGCATGATTGGATCACTCCTGTATCTGACTGCTAGTAGACCAGATATTATGTTTGTTACATGTCTTTGTGCAAGGTATCAATCCAATCCTAAAGAATCTCATCTCTCTGCAGTCAAGAGGATCTTTAGATACTGTGAGTCCAAATCACTGATCAATCTTCATAATCTTCATAAAAACAATGTGGCAGAATCTTGATAATTCATGAAGAACACAATATGAGAGTTGAGAGGAAAAGTCAAACTTGTAAGCTCTGGTCAAACCTCTATTATGTATGTACGTATTACAATGAAGCTCT